>NC_034593.1:112410496-112449605 GCF_900095145.1 Mus pahari | reverse complement strand
CTTTTTCAATTTGACTCTAACTTGTTTCAAGCTAAAAAAAAAAAAAAAAAAAAAAAAAAGGAGAGGAAGAAGCAGCTAACCAGAACAGACACAAAGACTCATAACACAACAAATGACATAAACTATAAAGCTATACTGCTTTGGGATTTAAATATGGTGAGCCCCGTGTATCACATGACATGGAAAAACTTTCTTTTTGGAAATACAAGTGAGATTCCCCAAAACATCAGGACAAAAGGATGCATTCCACAGCCACCCGTCCTCAGGCTTGATTGAGCCCTGAGCTATGACAGTGAACAATGGATCCATGGTTAGAGGGCAAGACCCAGGCAGAGGAGGCTAACCTACCAAATGAGCCTGAGCAAGGCACCTGCATGGCAGCTACAGCTCTTGTGGCAAATACTTGCCCCCATGCTCTGTACAAATTAACTCCACAATGCTGATTGGAAATGGTTTCATCTGCTAATAACACTCTCTGACTATGTACAGTGCATAGGCTCCCTACATTCATCTTAATGATAATGGTCCAGAACTCATGTCTGTGAAGGGTTAAAAAAGATTTCCAGGCTTTATTTAAGCAAATTTCTTTCAGGTAGTTCAGAGTTCCTATTATACACAGTCTTAAGTAAACAGCATTCAGCCATGTGACATGGAGAACCATTGAACAGTGTCTGAAGGCTCCAATGCTCCCCGTCCTCAGTATTTCTGAGAATCAAAGCCCAGCGTGACATTTGCTGTCACCTTGAACCCAGTGCTCTGGTCAGCAGTGCCATGGGAAGGGCTGATGATAATGTCCCCTGGGGATGGTATTCGATGGGAAGATTATGATTCCTGGGGAAGTCATCCGATTGTATATCCTTGAAGGGAAGCTGCTATTGAAACAAAACCTAGCTAGACTCAAAAAGCCACAAGGCATATCCGATCCCTGTGAAATCCAAACCAGCAACATTTTATCATGCGATAAAAATTTAAAACTCCTCTCAAACTCAAATACTTTGCAAGGTTCAGCAGCCATGTCCACCCCCATGTTTTATAGAGAACCTACTTCAATTGCTGACAGTACAATAAATAACAATAAAATGTCTCCCTCTGGGAAGATATTACAAAAATATTTCTCCTTTATTTTTTTCTTGAACATATAAATTCCACATTAAATTGATGGTTTGTTTCTCTCTCTTTTTTTTTTAAACTAGGGCAGTGCTGAAGAGAATGTGACAAAAAATAGCTCAGACAGCAAGATCTTTGAAATTTACAGCCTCAGGGGACATATTATTTTAAGTTTAAAAGAGCCAAGTTGTCTAGATATTTCTGCCCAGAATTAAACTTTTGGTGTCCCTTTTGGGGAAGAAGCTTGGAAATAATTAAAATAGTCATTAGAGCAATACTATTCATGGTGACTATTTGATTACATGTGATCATTCAGTAAAATGTATATCTAATACCTCATTTTAAAAAAATATATGACCTCCTTTACCAAATGGCTCTTCTGGAGTGCTTAAAAGTAACATTCATGTGAGTAGCTGGTTCCTATTAGGTAATATTAGAAAGTGCTTACGGGAAATGAAAGGCAAAACACAGAGTTTACAGAAGAGATGAAAAGCTTCAAAGGCTCCTCCCGGCCTGTGAACTTTCAGCCTTAGCCACACCAGCAAAAATAATGATTTGCTCAAAGGGCAGAGCCACAAAGCAAATGCTGTCTCCCTTGAAGTAATTGGTGCATCCGCGGATTAAAACCTGTTAGGCAGAGAAAAGGTGGGGCATGTTGGAAGAGCAAGCCTAAGTCTTAGGTATACTTCACCTCCCTCCCCGGGTAGTTCAGAGTCCAGGCCTTTTGCATGGTGGCAGTTCTGACATTTCTACAAAGTCAGTGTTCTGAAAGGTTCCAATCCAGCCCAGCATTGACCAGTGAAAGTCTCATTTCTTCATGAGAGGAGTGGTAAACAACACTCCACAGTGAAACGTGTCACAGTCCTCTTTTTCTGCAGAGAAGCCTCCAGCGACTCTCATCCTTGAACCTCCGGAGCAGCCACCAATGTCGGGCTTCCTGTGTAATTTACACTTCACTGAAATTCACCTCTATGCTTTTCTTCTATGACTCATGGTTCCACAATATGGAGAGCCTGCTTTTCCATTTCCACATTTGCACATTTTCCACACATATGCATATCTAGCATTGAAGAGAGGTTCTTCCTATTGGGGCCATTTTTTACACATCTCATTATTAGAGGAAATTTAGGAACCAGGGAAGAACTTAATTGCCTACTTATAGGCTGTTAGTGATCAAGGTTGGACGGTTTGATTGGTCACAGGTGTCTCTGTAACAATTTATAGTTGGCCATTGCCTATTCTAGCCAACAAATCAAATGATTATATGTAGTCACCGCGCACAGAACTAGGAAAGTTGTTATCTTTCTCTATGCACTCACTTTATTTTGTACAATGGTCATTCACCTAGATTTTTCAAAGTGAAGCGTACCTTTTTTAGTTGAAAACAATATTTATAGCCTTGAACAAAGCTGTATTAAGTCACATTTATATAACATGAGCACTTATGGTTCTGTTAAGATATGTTCGATGTCCTGGCAAATACAGAAGTAGATGCTCACAGTCATCTATTTGATGGAACACAGGGCCCCCAATGAAGGAACTACAGAAAATACCCAGGGGTATAAATAAAGGGGTCTGCAACCCTATAGGAGGAACAACAATACGAATTAACCAGTACCCCCTCCCCCAGAGCTTGTGTCTCTAGTTGCATATGTAGCCTCGCCCACCATCAATGGGAGGAGAGGCCCTTGGTCTTGCAAAGATTATATGACCTATTACAGGGGAAAGCCAGGGCCAGGAATCGTGAGTGAGTATGTTGGGGAGCAGGGCGTGGAGAGTTTATAGGGGGCTTTTGGAGAGGAAACTAGGAAAGGGGATAGCATTTGAAATGTAAGTGAAGAAAATATCTTCTAAAAAAAGATATGTTCAATGTTCTTAAGCAAGGATAGCAGAATCATGCATTGCTTAACTTTCTGTGCTCTCTCTTATCACATCCTCAACTCCTGCAAAGTGCTAATTATGAGCACACAAAAGAGAGCAGAGTTTATCTGGCCATTCACCCATATGAACTTCTAGACATTTAGTTAATCTTCAGAGTATAAGGAAAGGACATGAGCAAATATTGACCTCTCTAAAATTCATAATGAGCCCTAATCTCCAAGGCAAATGTACTATGAAGTAGGGTGTGCCCACATGCATAGTAGCAATCACATTACAATAGTCAATTCTTGAAGCAATGAGCACTTTGCCCATTCAATGCTTGTTTTAATGTCAGGCCAGGACATAAGGTACCCTCTGAAGGAGTCAGATACTACGTATCATTTCAGAAGCTAAGAAAACTGCGCATACCAGCCACAAGACCTACAGGGTGCCTATACATACTTCCTACCATGTAGAACTAAGAAAATTAATTTCTAGTATTTAGAAAGTAGTGAGTTTATGGTCTTTTCTAATAGAAATACAAAAAAAAAAAAAAGACACCACCTTTGGCAGAGAAAATGTATCTTTTTTGGTGAATTCTGCTATTTGGCTTTTCTGACTAATATTTCCCATGGCCGAGAGGCAGGTGATCTGAAGTACACAAAACAAAAAGCAGCAATATAATTGAACACCTGTTAGTAACTAAACAGTAATGATTTTAGTTCCTCATATATTAGATCTTAGGAGAATTCAGAAAATTAAGGAGTTGATTCTGTATCTTTTTGATATTATCAAACATTATTTTATGTACATATTTTGATAGAATATAGTTTTAAAAGGACAACTTAATTTTTTTTAAATGGAGAGAAATTATCATCCAGCATGAACAAGAAATGTTAATAGATTCAACTTGTAAAGATCTTATATCTTAGGGGTATAGAAGGAAGGGAGAAAAAGAAGATAGAGGGAGAGAACATCTCTATTCCAGCTTCACAATCATATTTCTCCTCTCTGATTGTGGTGACCAAAGAGCATTCCTTACTTTTGAAGTGCATAAAACACTGTTCAAAGAAAGCAAGATGATATATGCCTAACATCTCTCTCTACAGTTGTGAAATATTGCTCATACTGGACTCTCTAAGTCAAGGACTGTATTGTGCTAATTCATCTAGGTTAGATCTTATGCATTGTCAGTGTATCAAAGAATGGTGTAATAAAACAATCCATTTAACATAAACCAGGATTTCCTGTAGGAAAAAACAAACAAAAAAAGGATTTGAATACAGTTCAACTTCTTGTCACAACTCAATAAGCAGTGAAAGAAGAAAACATATAGAAATTATAAACACAACATTAAAATAAAATTCAGGTTGTTACTCATGGTATTCTGTTGATTTTCAAAACACTATTCTTTTTTTTTAAAAAAGATACTGACAATAAAACTAAGATAAAACTAAGATACTGACAATAACTAAGGTTGAACTCTGTCAAAATAGACTCTAGACACTTGTTGTTTTCCAACAATTTTATGAAGTGAAATAAAAATTGATCAGCAATTCTCTCAATTTCCCCCCCACACACACACCCAGAAACCCTCTATCCCATCCCCCTTCCCCCTGATTTCACAAAGGTGTTACCCCACCTTCCCACTCCCACCTTACCACCCTAGTACTCCCATATATTGGGCCATCAAGCATCCATAGGACCAAAGGCTTCTCCTATTGATACCAGATAAGGCCATTCTCTGCTACATATGCAGCTGGGGGCCATGGGTCCCTCCATGTGTACTCTCTGGTTAGTGGTTTAGTCCTTGGGAGCTCTGGAGAGTCTGGTTGGTTGATATTTTTTGTTCTTCCTATGGGGTTGCAAACCCCTTCAGCTCCTTCAGTCCTTTCTCTGACTCCTCCATTGGGGACTCTGTACTCAGTCCAATGGTTAGCTGCAAGCATCCGCCTCTGTATTTGTCAGGGTCTGGCAAAGCATACCTCTGTGTGTAACAGAATGAGTATTACTCACATAAATAGAAGACTGACAGTAGTAATAAGTCTTGATATTTAGCAGAGCTGTTGCTGGCTACCCAGAAACCATCCCCATCACATGCATACCCAGGCATCCCAGTGCACTTGGAAAGGTTCTGCCTTAGCATGTCAGAGAAGGGGTCCCT
This sequence comes from Mus pahari, assembly GCF_900095145.1. Lineage (NCBI taxonomy): Eukaryota > Metazoa > Chordata > Mammalia > Rodentia > Muridae > Mus > Mus pahari. The sequence goes on along the minus strand of NC_034593.1, from coordinate 112,444,474 downwards.
GTGGATAAGGAAGAAATCATGATTGGATTAAAAAACAAGGTCTTAAAAAGGATCAAATGCAATTACTTGCAAAATTGTTTCTGGCAAAGAAGAAGAAATGAATATTTTTAAGGCATTTATATAAAGAACAATAACATGGAAGTGGTTGGACTTTAAGAAATATGCTCACAGTGTGGCTCTTGATTGAATGAAATTGCCATGACTACCTTGACTGGATGGTGACAGTGTTCGCTGTGTGTCTGATTGTTTTAGTTAATTTTTTCACTGCACGGTCTGTTCTATCTACTGAAGTGCCAACACAGAATGTAAGGACTTTCTGGGGGTAATGGGGGAGATAACAGGCTGAATTACATGGTTAAGGGTACGATCTTCCATCCATCTTAGAAATCCTGATAAAAGAACACTTTGTCATTTTAAACCAATATTGCCCAAATCCTCCAAGATTTAAAAAGAAAAACATTCAAACTAAACTTAAAACATCCATTTTAATTTTATCTGTTCTATTTACTGTAATATTGAAGGCCAAACACAGAATCTTAGGGCTTAAAGGCAACCTGAGACAGAGCACAGTCAGGGTTTTAGCTAAGTCACCCACCAGTCGGTGGAGAGCCTTCATCTCTTTCCATAGATCTGTTAGCATTTTTCATTGGTATAATTCCGGGAGAAATGTCTTTCTTGATTCTCAAATACAATAAAATTAGTAAATCCTAGGTTGTTGATATTGTGAATATTAAAACAAGTTAGAAACACAAATAATTGTCTTTTGATGGTATCTTTCAAGGGTATATTAGTATATTTTTAACATCAGAAAGTACTATGGATTTAAATCCTGGCTAACAAATCGATTTGCTGAGCAGCTCTGGGCAGCTCACAGCTACACAGTATCTGAAGGTCTCCAGAGCAACCTGCTGTGAGTTCCCTCTGTCTAAAGTGCTATTCATTTTTATTTGTCTCAACTCTTGCCCCTTAAAGCACCATTCCTTTTCTTAAATATAAGGTCTTATATAACATATAAATATGTGAATTAATTCTCTTTGATATGACATGGAAATCCAACATCTGACACAGACATATATGCATATATCTTTTGCACATCTACACGCTACCCACATATTACTGTAGAATTTTCCATCATCAGTTGATAATTTCACTAGACTAAGGTTTTCTAGTTTAGGCACAGGTTTTCCATTATTTCTCATATAGTCATGCTTATATGATAGTAACACTGTAAGAGTCCATGATTTACGAGAGAGAGAGAGAGAGAGAGAGAGAGAGAGAGAGAGAGAGAGAGAGAGAGAGAGAAGCCCAGACTCAAAGAGACACTAGACTTGCCTTGAGCACTTGAAATCTCAAGGCCAGCCTCCACAGTGATGTACTTCCTCCAACAAGGCCAAATATACTAAAGTGCCTCTACCTATAAGTCTATGTTGGTTATTTTACTCAAATTACCACACCCACCCACAGGACATTGCCTTGCATGCTGTAGAAATGACAATCTATGAAAGTGTTTTCTACAGCAGGTAAAACAGTTCGCAACCATTAGACTTTACTTCAGAAAATCAGTAATGGGGTTTCCTGGTTTCACTCTTGCTAAGGATTTTCATTTTAAATTTGAGTGTCTTTATCAATAAAAACTGAAATGAATTTTACATGTGAAGCTGTGACAGGAATTCTAGAAAAATGAACCATGGTATTTTATAAGCTATGCATAAAAATATGTTGCTAATTGAAAAAAAAAAACTCTAAATGGAAAAGTAAAAAAAGAAAAATAAAAGGTATCTAACTGCTACTATAAAACCTCCTCACAAAGTCAAGTAAAAGACAATCAATCAGATAGGAGAGACGTGAACACTATTCCTACTCTGCACTTTAGAGCTCAACCTTCTTAGAAATTGATCTTTAAACACAGTCCTGGACAATCCTGCTATCTGATACTTCTCCTCATGTACTTTCATATATCACTATTAATCTATGATTTTTAAATTATGAACCATTTTCGCTAACATTAACTGTTTGGCCAAAAAAAGACTACTTTAATGGTTTTTTTCTTTGAAAATATTTTATTTTCCTCTCATATATTTTTGGTTGTGAGCCTAGGCTTCAACAGTGGAGGCTAGGAAACCTCTCTATCTCTCCAAGTGGGTTTGGGAAAGAACCCTCTAAGAGACCAAGAGGAGGGGGACAAGGTGAAGAACTTTGGGGGGGAGTCAGGAGGGTAACACTTGGAATGTAAATAAATAAAATAATTAGTTGAAAAATTAAATATTGTATTTTATACTATCAGGTAAGCAATGGTGTACTTCCCGTACGGATGGTGTGTGTCATTACACTTGTTTCCTATTCAGTCTTCTTCCCAGCTGCTCCCTCCCATCTATCACCTCTAGAAGTTTCCTTTCATTTCCTCAGTTACTCCCTCTTATCACATGAATTTTTTCACTTTTCTATATTCCATCTCCATCATCAACCCCCCTCCTTTTGTGTCCCTAGTTGGGTGACCTACAATGAAAGGTCTCACACACACACACACACACACACACATACACACACACACACACACACACACACACACTCCTAAGCTGGCTGCATTTCTTGGCTATTGTGAATGGTGAAGCACTAACCATGGATGTGTGAGTGCCCTGTGGCCTACTGACTTACAGCCTATTGAGTACACACTCGGGAATGTCACAGCTGTGTCAGACTGTAGTTGTAATTTTACTTTTTGATGATCTTTTGTGGTGATTTCAAGATGCATGGTTTATAGTCTACAAGGGTGAGTGAGAGTTCCTTTTCCCCATATCTTTGCCAGCCACATTTATTCTCACTTGTGCTATTGATGATAGCCATTAAAACTTGATGAAATGAAATCCTGAATTGGTTTCAATATATATTTCCTTGGATGGAAAAAGATCCACAATAACTATTAATTATCTCTATATTTAAAAAAAACAATCCAGGAAGTGAAACTTTTGCTTGTGACAGAATTGCTTATGACCATACAATATTCTAAGTTTCTAGACAACAGATTGCAAAGAGAGTCACTTTTATTGTCTACTGTCATGCAGAATTCAGGCAGACACTGCACACTGGAAATGATATTTTTTTTTTCATTAAACTCAAAAATGAAAAAAAACTTCACTTGGTAGTGAAAAACTATATTCTAAATATTACAGCAAAGGAGTGAACAAACAGGAAAAATATAACGAAAGATACTTTTCAGAATTAATGATTAAAATTTTAAAACACATACCATTATATATATATATATGTGTGTGTGTGTGTGTGTGTGTGTGTATTAATTTATATATAATGTTTTCATAGTAATACAGAATATAATTTGCAACTCATTTTAAATTTTTAACAGAATGTTAAAGATATTAATGGGAAACAAATAAAGTAAAAACCACAATACACCCAATAATTTTGCCTTTGTTATTCAACATAGTCAATAGTTATGATTAATGAGTGAAAAGTTAAGGGACAAAGTGACTGGTGAGGTTGTGAAATTTAGAGGAGAGCATATTGCTGCCCGTTTTCTAAACCAGTACAATTTCCAGCTGGATTCCAAGCATTTATCCTTACACATCTCACTCCTCATTAAATGGGCTTTTTCCTTTACTGTGTGAAGTACTGGGCATTACTTGTGGTTTTGTTCGATCTGCCAAGTTGAAGGAATGGGGTCTGACTTCAGTTCCTAGGGAACCTGATTTGTTGATTTTAAAGTTCTCTGACCCAACAATTAACAGTGTTAATAAAAGACTATGTTCCTGTTTTTGTTTTTTGTTTTTTTTGTTTTGTTTTTGTTTTTTAAAATAGCTTTTTCTAAAGAAGAGGCAAAGAGGTGCATTAATCTATCAGTATAACAATAAACCAATCACAATCAATTTGATAAAGTGTCCATTTAGCAGAATGATATTCAAAGTTCTCCCTACTGCCTGTTCTCTATCTATGCAGAAGTTCTCAGACCAATAATGCTGCCAGGTGTAGCTCATTCCTGTGATGCTCATGCCGCTAACACATCAGTGGGCACACTTTGCCAGGTCCTTCATTATTGTACCGTACTGGGTTTATAGCTCAGCATGACTGATGATGACTTCTCTTCTCCAGTAGCATGCATACCACCTTCCAGCTCCTTGGAAGCTAGCCAGGAGGGATGAAATCTCCAGGTCAGTGCCAGCTTGATTTCTCTGTTATCTATGACTCAAGCATGTGGCATCTTCAGCAATAGGATCATATTGTCAAGAACCGGAGGGAAGCCAAGAGCTCAGGCACTAAACGTTGATGTTTGGGAATCTTGGGATCTTGCTTCCTAGGATCTCCAAAAAGTAACTGATTTCTGGCCATGGAAATTTTACTGGTTTTATAGTAGTGGCATTATTGACCCATCGTAGGATGACTCCATTTTCAACCCCCTCTCTGACATCACACACACACACACACACACACACACACACACACACACACACACTGTTCTCTCTTTGAGTCCTTACATATTACAGACACACATATACACCCTTGCATGTTTGTGTCCCCTCTCTCCCTCTCCTCTTTGTCACTACTAACAATTGTACCTATTTGGCTTAATCTCAGCAAATACTTTTCCCACCATTTGGAGCTAACTACTCAAATATCTCCAACTGTGGGGCCATTCTCATTTAAACTACCATAAGAATGTGAATATATGTCCACAAAGGAACTACACTCACTATGAGAGGAACTGGAAAACTTAAAAAAAAAAAAAAAAAAAAAACCTTTAAAATTTTTCCTGATTCTTCTTGGTTCCTAAATCATTCCCTTCATTTAATATATATTAGCAGATATGCAATGTCAAATCTTTCTGTTGAGTAAGTAGAAAGATTATCAGCTTTGTTAACCTATGTCCTAAATCCTACAGGTGAGAACAGGAGCCTTTGGTTACTTATACTTTCCTACCAAGCCGATCTGGGATGAAAACATAGAATTTGTAAAGAGAAAAACAAGATTCCTTTTCCTCAACAGAAATCAGTTTATCTACAATAAATCAAAGACAGAGGTTCAAAACAAGATTTATTCTTAAAGTCATTGATACTGTGATATATTCCTAATTAGTATATGAACTCAATACAGAACTGTAGAACATCAGCCTGTATGAAATTTAGCCCCTTCAGTTTTGTATTTCCTCATAAATGAAAGTTAATATCTATGATAATTTAAGAAATACATCTTAAAGACAAATTTAGTTCTTTTGATTCCTATGTCTTTGAAACTTGAGCAAAACAAGGCACTTATATGCAACTTCTGTATCAGTCAGGGTCCTCTAGAGAACTTCTGGGTCGTCTCTATAGTGAGGGGATTTGTTGACGACTTACAGTCTAGTCCAACTCCCCAACAATAGTCAGCAGCAGCTGTGAATGGAAGTCCAAGGATCTAGCAATTGCTCAGTTCCACAAGGCAAGCAGTGAAAAAGAAATAGAATCTACCTTCTTCCAATATCCAGCAGAAGGTGTGGCCCAGATTAAAGGTGTGTACCACCACACCTAGATCTGGGACTTGCTTTGTCCCAGATAACCTTGAACTCAGAGATCTCCTTGCCTTAGTCTCCTGGCTTTCATAGTCACTATGCCTCAAGATCTCCATGCCAAGATCCAGGTCAGAAACTTGTATCTCCCAGCCTCAAGATCAGGATCACAGGTGAGCCNTCCAATTCTGGATTGTAGTTCATTCCAGATATAGTCAAGTTGACAACCAGGAATAGCCACTACACTCCACCCTTTGGCAACTTGACACAAATAATATCCCATGTGCACAGGGAACAATAACAAGGTCATGAAGATGCCTAACATGATATAACTAGTCCTTGTACAATTGCAAACACATTTGTAAATTTACAATGGGGCAATGTCCCTTGGGAACATTCTTTAAGTATCTCAACTTAAATACCAATTAATGTTAAAGAAATAGTACAAGAGTAAATTCCATGGGTTGCTAAGAATCACTATTGTTCCATGAACTCACAATTGCATCCGGTATTTGAAAGATTTCAAAATGATAATCAGAAAACTCAAACTAGTAATACAAGACAAACTTATATTTTATTCTTTCATTGTTCTTGTTATCTTAAAATTTCCCTACTCCTATTTTATAGAGCTTAATAATGTATTAAATTTCAAAGGTGCCAAGTGTTTATTAAATAGCTCAATATCTGTTCTTCTCAATTTCAAAGCTGAAATTCTGCTTTTCTACTACCATTCAACAAAATTCATAACAGACAAGAAGTTGTATTTAAAAAGTTTACATCCAGAATCTGCAAAAGTCTCTAGCCCATCTAATTGTCTAAAAACATAACAAAAACACTGCAAGGAGAATAATTGTTTATAGGCAATATTGAAGAATTCCGATTCTACTATATTTTACAGTCTGGTTTCTAAATGATATTGTGGTTGACATATATTCAATAGATTTTTTCATTTAATAATTTACAATCACATTTGTTCCACGTCTATTTAAATACTCATATAAGTATGGGTATTTGTGTGAAATGATATATATCGCAAATTTGTACTGATATATATAAAATCAGACAAACAATTCATCATGTATGACAATGTCAGGTGTGAATACTTTATTTGATTTTATTTAGGTATTACTGAAATACAATATAAATTTCCATTAACATGGAAATTTCAATAAATACACTAGTCAAACTTCTGTCATTAGAGAAAAAATTAACTTACAAAGACAAAAGTTAAATTTTGGAGCATGGTTTTAGTTATTTCAAGAATTATTGATTCACTTCACTGTCACTGAGCCTAGGGGGGTGCAATACACTATGGGAAGAACAATAGACTAAAGTTACTCTTAATAAAGTGCTGTTGCTACTTTCTTTTTTTTTTTTTAATTTTAAACAACATTGGTTTTTTTTATTAGATATTTTCTTTATTTACATTTCAAATGCTATCTCGAAAGTTCCCTATACCCTCCCCCCGCCCCTGCTCCCCTACCCACCCACTCCCACTTCTTGGCCCTGGCCTTCCCCTGTGCTGGGTCATATAAAGTTTGCAAGACCAAGGGGCCTCTCTTCCCAATGATGGCCAATTAGGCCATCTTCTGCTACATATGCAGCTAGAGACTCGAGCTCAGGGGGTACTGGTTAGTTCATATTGTTGTTCCACCTACAGGGTTGCAGCCCTTGGGTACCCTTCAGCTCCTTGGGTACTTTCTCTAGCTCCTCCATTGGGAGCCCTGTGTTCCATCCAATAGCTGACTGTGAGCATCCACTTCGGTGTTTGCCAGGCACTGGCATAGCCTCACAAGTGGCCGCTATATCAGGGTCCCTTCAGCAGAATCTTGCTGGCATATGCATAAGTATCTGGGTTTGGTGGCTGATGATGGGATGGATCCCCAAATGGGGTAGTCTCTGGATAGTCAATCCTTTCATCTTAGCTCTAAATTTTGTCTCTGTACTTATATCCTATCATGGGTATTTTGTTCCTTATTCTAAGGAGGAATGAAGTCATTACCTTAGCATGAGAACTTGTGAACTGTGAAGTTTAGATGATCAATAGCAATGAACATAAATAGTCACATGATTGCATTCCCTATTTCAATGATTTGTTTTATCTCTGGGATAACATTCTCCCAGAAAAATATTCTCTGGGAGAGCATAGCAACAGAAAGTATCTACAGAAACAGGAGTCTTGAACTTTGCTATTCAATACTGAGAAATAATGTCGGTAGTGCAGATAATATTACCACATTTTCTCAGCTATATAGTAGTATATATGCAACAGAATTCATCATGATAGTTCATGAATTGTATAAAATATTTATTTAGGGCCTTTATTTGCTGATTCTGATATTAAAAGAGGACTTTGAGACTTTGTGAAAATAGCAATTGCTATGTCCCACAGGGTTCTAGACATGGTAGACCTGGCATGCTACTCGGGCATCAGGAAGGAAGCTGAGATTCAATGTTAGACAAACGTGCTAGATAAGGACTTTGAGACCTCAAAGAGAAGTTTTCTTGAATAATATTAAATTTTTAATATAACAGAAGGGTATCAGAGAATGCGTGGTCTGGTTATACTCCTACAGCTTTCATATGAGTCTGTTCTGGTCCATTCACCCTGTTGAAAAGAATGTATTGTCTTAGAGATAAGAACTCTTCCAACATAAACTGAGAGTTAATTAAATTACCAGAACAAACAACACCTAGAAGAAGTAGATGGAAAGAGACGGCTTGAATTAATAAAATGCAAATTTAAAACAACAAAAAGAATCAATGAAACAAAAGTTGCCACTTTGAAAAAAATTAAGGAAATTGACAATTAGCTAAATTAAAAGTCACAAAAAAAGCAAAAGCCATAAAATAGGAAATTAAAGGGCAAACATTATAAGAGACATCAAAAAAGTTTGAGAAGTAGGACATGCTTCAAAAATATATTCCACTAAACTGAAAAACATCTAAAAGAAATGTATGGATTTCTAGGTATACTTAACATGCAAAAGTTATCAAAATAAAACAAATAATTTAAATAGACTTACTACATCAAATGAAATAGAAGCAGTCATTAAAAAAATCTCCTGACTGAAAAATAAATAAATAAACCCTTTGGCCCAGGTGATTTATATGCAGAATTCTGTAAGACCTTCAAAAAAGAACTAACATTAACACTCCTCTAATTATCCCATAAAATAGAAAAGAGACATTTTCTTTTTATGAAGCCAGCATTGCCCTGACTCCAATACCAGACAAAGACCCAATTCAAGAAATAATATTATAGGCCAATATCTCTGATAAACTCAGACCTCAAAATACTTTCAAAGTAAAATCAAATAGAAATAAAAATTATATACCCCTGATCAAGTTGACTCAACCCAAAAGATGTAATCATGGTCTAATATATATAAATCAATAAATATACCACATAAATATACTCGATGACTAAACTCGCATGATCATTTCCTTAGATACAGGAAAGCCATTGACTCTGCATAGTAAAGTCTTGAAGAGGATGAGGATATGGTAGAACATCTCAATATAATAAAGGCAATGTACCACACGACCACAGTGAACATCATGTTTAGTGGAGAAGAATTCAAAGAATCTCTTCATAAATAAGCAACAAAGGCAAAAATGCCTCTTCTCTCCAGCCCCAGTCAGTACAGTATTTTAAGTATTAGCTATAGTAAAAAGAAATGTTATAGAAATGGCAGGAATAGAAACAGAAAAGAAAGAAGTGAAAAAAAAATCCTCATTTGCAAAAGGTATCCTTTACATAAAAGGCTCTAAAAGTTCCACCAGAAAATTCCTACAGCGGATAAACACATACATCAAACTGTCAGGATATAAAATTTATATGTAAAATTCACTACCTTTTCTATATAATAATGATAGGCATTCTAAGAAAGAAGTCAGAAAATAGTCATACTATTATGAAAAAATAAGGTGTTTTGAAATATATTTAACTGTAGAAGTGAAAACTTGTAAAATAAAAACTCAAAGAAACTGAAAAAGATACTGATGAAGACAGATGAAAAGTAGACCCACAGTCATAGTGGGTAAGCATCATATGGTGAAAATGGACATCTTACCAAAAGCAAGCTATAACTTCATCACAGTTTCAAAGTGTGGTTCCCAGTTGGTTCACCATACGCCAGTAGATGGCTCCATTCTGAAGAATATCTGTGCAGCACAAGTTGGAATGGATGGTTTTAAAACAAAATTAAACCGAGGACCTTGAAGACACAAATTTGAGTAGGCAGGGAACAGGTGGACCTGGAAGGGACTTGGGGTGAATGTGATCAAACTACACTGTATGAAATTCTCCAATAATTAATTTAAAGTTAAAAAATCTTATCATTCTCTTGGAGATATAATAAATCTCCCAGGAATTACCAAGTTTCTGAAGCTAAATTATTGAGCAGCTAAGCTAGTCATAAAATTTGGAAGGTATATATTATCTTCTGGATAACAAAACCTAAAGAAGATTATCTTAACAAAGGATAATGAATATGACATATAAACACAGGACATTCAGTAAAATTATTTTCATGTCATATGAAAACCATCCTGAATCTGATGGAATGGAGTTAATTAACTTAAATATAAATAGAGCTGTATTTCTGATGAATAATATGCTTATTTCAAATACAGTTTAAAGAAGTTGTTAAGTAGTCAATACAATGAAGCTTTTATGTATGTACATGCATTAAAAAATAGAGCTAACAGGTATGTAAGTCCTAATATAAAAGGAACTAATGGTGTATGTAAATATCTCATCTATTTGTGTATAATGTGTAATTTTTTAGTATTTTGAGTGGTGTACGTGTGTGTAGCTAATGGTATATGTAAATATTTCATTTATTTGATATGTGTAACTTTTTTGTGTTTTAAATGATGTGTGTTTCTCAGATTTCTCCGTAATATTCTTTGTCCTTCCTTTCTTTCTCTCCTCTCAAATCTTTTCTTGTAAACAGTGGTTAATCTGCTTTTTATTAGTGAATGGATTTTCATTCAGTTGTTTATGTATCAGAATCATCTAGTAGGCAGTCTTTTCTGTGTAAGCCTTCAGTGCAGTGGTTTTGTTGGTCAGTTGGCCTATGAACTGGTACTCTGATCCTGCGTCTCCTCGCATCGAGGTCATCTTCCCCACTTACTTTTGTCTGTGACACATAAAGCTGTGATAGACATGCCTGGATGTCCGTATTCATCTCTTATGGGAATATTGAAGAGTACATATCTGAGTCACAGAGCATGTATTCCTCTAGTTTTTTAAGGAATCACTAAGATATTTTCCAAGTGATTGTAGAAGCTTGTAGTTTTACCAAAAGTAGATGAGAATCAAATGTTATACTTCTATGTACAAGGTGGCACTTCACTTTAAAACAATATATATTTCCTTAATTACTAATGTTTGAGGATTATTATACAATCTAGGTAATAACTTTCTTATTGATAGTGTTACTCTTCATAGTTTATTTCTTTTTTATTTTGACTACTTTATTATTATTGAGTTTTGAAACCTTTTCAAGTAATTGTATTGTGTTTATTTCATATATATTCTCTCTACTTGTAGATAATATCCTTAGCAGTTTTTAGTGTAGAACTGTGCTTGTAAATGTCTGCATAGAAACAACTTAATGCATGATGGTATTTGAGAATTAGGAATAAACAAATATCCTGGACTAGCTGTGCAAAACTTCCATATGGCCTCACCTTAACACGTCACTTTTATCTTGCAGTTTCTTCTTATATGAAAGCCTGAATGTGTTCCTACATCTGAGTCATTCTTTATATGACATTGTGTAAGACACCGAGCCCATGCCATGTCTTAGTCTTGAGAGAGGAAATAGTCACTGTTCCAAGGGAAAGCACACAGCAGAAGATGTAGCCAGGAAACTGCAGCAACACTTTTTCTACTGTAACTGTCCTATTGAGATGGCCTTATATCCATCCATCCCTCCTTCCATCCATCCATCCATCCATCCATCCATCCATCCATCCATCCATCCATCCTCATTGTAAACATGCTGTGGTACTGGCTGGCAGCATGCATTTTTTTTTAATATCCCTGCAGATTAGCTTTGCTTCCTCGGGAAACAGTCTCTACTTCAATCTGTGGTTAAGGCTATTGCAGGGGAAAGCCCTTGGGTTCCCACAGGCTTACATACACAGTATGCATACAAAATGACACTCCTTCTGCTGGTTTCCTATATATGGTTGGTTGCTGCTATAAGATCATGTTGGCAGTTTTATTTTTAGCAATTACTCTTCTAAAGGAAGATAGCTTACATATGGTTTTAAACTGTTCACAGAAAAAATTCAGTTCTAATATGAATTCAAAATGAAATGAAACAAGTTAATCCAAGTTCAAGATTAGCGAAGGAAAAAGGAGCCCCCAGCTGTGCCAGCATTTCCCATATGTGTCTTCTTGGGGAAAAAAATCATCTTTGTAATATAGGGGAAATCATGAAAATGAACTGTCTGGCAACAATTACATTTTTGTAAATCACAGATATTATTCCAGTGTCTCTTCTCTGCATAACTGAATATCATTAAACTACCAGTGTTATTAAGGTCACACCCTCCCTCATTTCTTAATATATTTCCAGTCTAAAGCATAAAACAATTAAAGTGAATCAGCTATTCTATAGCTGTTTTTTTTCTTTCTTTCTTTTTTTTTTTTTTTTTCTGAGTGAGTTCTCCCAAAACGAGCTTTGAGATCTAGTCATATAACTCTGCAGTTAAGAGTTGGTGCTGCCTCCATTACCCCCAAAGATTTGAGTATCCGTGTTTATCAAATAAGGAAAATATTTTGGTTGTGTAAAAAGTTTGTCAAGTTATAAATTTCAAGGAAAAGGAAGATTTAAATGAGATATGCATGATGATTATATTTGCATATTTTATTTTCTTTGTTTATCCACTCTGAAAATAATTCTTTTGGTACTTTTCAATGAGTTGCCAGGTTATAGATATTTCAGTTATCCCAGGCCTTATCCAAATGAAGTTGTAATTACCACAATATGTTGAAATAATCTAACTCTAAGCCTTTGAGTTTGCTGAGAACCGAAGCATTTTCCAGAGTGAAGAATGTCTCCAACACTCAGAATAGGAATTACCTTTGAATGAATTAGCCATATCTATTCACTTATGATAGGCTAATACATTTACCATTATATGTGAGCAGGATTTTACTTACATAGAAATAACACAGTATGGATTCAAGAAAAATATATTCAATATTTTGGAACAACCCAGTAACAGAATTATAAGTAGTTAAAAATATATTCTCTCAACCCTACATAAAGTGCTCCAGGCAATCAAGGAATGCTGAGAGCAGGAGAAATAGTTGTTCCCAGGGAAGACCATACCAAACTGGTTATCTGCTGGGGACAGCATACAAGGACAGGGACTACCAGCAGTAGGTCTGGATGGAGACATCTCAGATGCCCATACTGCCTGGCAGTCCCTGTCATTGTACACTGTCCCCAGCAGTTATCCAGTACCAAATGGTCACCCCAGAAAACATAATATAAATATTATACAGACTGAGTAGGTTGTATTTAGGAATGTGTATGTATACACACACACACACACACACACACATACACACACATGCATGCACTTAACAATATTGATAAATGACAAAAGAGGACATAGATTTAAAAGAGAGCAAGGAGGTGTATAAAAGAGGCTTGGAGAGAGAGAGAATGTAATCACATCCAAATCTCAAAAAGAAAAAATTCCCATTGGAAGGAAAGTGCCATGTGGAGCACGACTATAGAAAAGATGCTGTAGGGTTTGTATGCTGGGAACTGCATGACGCAGGGCTGAATTCTGTGGGTTGACATGAAGAATAACCAACAACATGGTAAGCACATAATATATATAATTATATGACAGCAGTCATCTTGCTCATCAAGTATGTTGTGCTCCCACACCCAAGCACTCACACTCATGTCTTTTAAAGCTTCATTCAAATACTGGTCATACTTTTTGTTCACTCTATCTAAAGCAATGTGAAACAGTGAATTTTAAGTCAGCAACACACCCTGTGCCTAATAGGCTCAAATCTAGACGCACCATGGTGAGAAGAAATCCATCAACTCAATACAAAAACAAACTGGAGGAGGAAACATAACCATCAGGGAATAGTAACATATTATGCTATAAACCATGAGACACAACACGCCAAATCTGTAGGAAAAACTAAAATCCTCTGGTGTTCTGCTCTTTAGAGTCGGGGCTTGTATGTTAGAGGTGGAACCAAGAATCTCCAGCATATTAGGCAAGTAGTCCACCACTGAGTCACAATTACAGCCCCATTGTTTAAGGATGTCTTTCTCCAAGAATATGTTGTGTAAGCTAAAGGCTTAGGTAAGATGGAAGAATATCTGAGAAGCCACCACTGCTGCGGGGGAATTTACCAGATTAAAAATAGCTGTAGCATAAAGTACAATCTAAAGAGGAAAGAGAAGATGTTACCGTGAAACACTGATGCTCGACCCAAGGTTAGGGAAAGTTATTAGCTTTCACAAAATTTTATTTCTTGTTTTGGTTTTTTAGAGGGTTTCATTTGGTTTTAGGGGGCTTATTACCATTTCTTTTTAGGGGGTGTCTAAAAATAGATATGAATATAAATGCTATCTAAACAGATTTTTTTCCTTAAAAAAAAAGAGAGAACCAACCAGTTATTAGCTTTTGGGGTGCAGTGTACATCCTGTGTTAAGCTATCTCCATGAAACCAAACTAAACAGAAAAAAGGCAATGATACACACATTTAGGAGGAAAACATCCTTTGTTCTGTAAAAAACCATGCCAGTTGGCTTGAACAGAAAACAAAGACCCTATGTAAGTGAGGCAGGAGTAACTTAAGAGAACAGCTCAGAGTCGTGTGGGGGTCCACATAGTCGGGATAAGACTTGGTGCAGAAGTGTCACTGCCAGATTTCCCACCTGCACATATGCCCCCTGAAATAACAACTCGGAGACTTCTTACGTATAAATCCATGCGTAGACCAATAACTTTGTATCACTTCTGCAAGCTCATAGCTCAGTTATCCCACTTAAGGTACTCTAAGTCCTGCCATATGCCTGGTTATCTGGTCCTCAGGTTATGGTGTCCAGAAGAACCTCCCCTTGTCTCACCCAACCCCAGAATTCCTCTCTTTGTGCGAGATATCCCATTTTCTAACCCTGTCTTAGACCATTGGACAATCAGCATTTTCTTGATGGGTGAATGCTTTTACATAGTGCACAAGAGATTATCTCTACAAAGGTGCAAAACTACATTGAAACAAAGCAAACCCTTTAAATGAAGATAAAAGACTAGCAGTCAATATCTTTATTCCTTTCTTGCTCTAATTTAGTTTGGAAGAAATAAAATGTGGTCTTAAAATGTTCTTTCTTAGGCAAAAATTTGAGATTGAAATTAAAAATGTGTGCCTTTTAACAAACAAAAATTCTTCCTTCCTTGGGTAAAACTTTAAAATCTGTTTTTCTTTTGCACAATAAGAAAATCAATTGGCACCGGGCATGGTGGCGCACGCCTTTAATCCCAGCACTCGGGAGGCAGAGGCAGGCAGGCGGATTTCTGAGTTCGAGGCCAGCCTGGTCTACAAAGTGAGTTCCAGGACAGTCAGGGCTATACAGAGAAACCCTGTCTCGAAAAACCAAAAAATAAAAAAAAGAAAATCAGTTGGCAAATGTTACATTTTTTAAAACTTTACAATTATATTTTATAAACATAAATAAAAAATTAAACAAGGTGTTAAGTAAAGGTGCATGTTGAACTCTTATTTGAATCGATTACTTCCCTTTGTCAATAAGGGGTCGTACTAAAAGAAGAAAAAGGAGGAGTGGGAAGAGGAGGGGTGGGAGGAGGAGGGGACAGCAGCAGCCTATTGGCTGTTTAACAGAAAATAAATTAGAGAAGGTAAAATGAAAATCTATACATTGGGGGATCATTTCATCGTAATATAAATTAAAGCAAAAGCATAGGAGAAAACAAGGACATCAACATAAACACTCCATAAAATGGTCTGTTCATCAAGCTGTGCTGGGATAACTTGATAATCAAGTGACAATAAAGAACTCATACATCATAAAATCTAGGTATATGTGAAGCAAAACCAAAAACAAAACAAAAATTTAAAAAACTACCCTCAATATAAGAGATGGGCCTCTTAAATGAAATCATAGGTCTAATAGTAATGGACTTGTATTTTTACAAAATGTTTCATAGATGTAATAATGGGGAAAAGATAGGTTGGGCATTATCAAAATTTTAACCTTAGGAATGGATTGAAATCTCACTGATTAAGAATGATGTTGCTCTAGCGGAAGCACCTGCACCTAATCTACAACTGCTGTTCCAGTGGGACCTCATTCATCCATCATCCACTTGCCAGGATGTTAAAAACACCCTCAGGCAGATACCTGCATATGCAAAATGTTAAGTTTTAAAACAGAATTAAGAAATTAAACATTCTTTCAAAGATGACCACTAAGAAACTGAAGTGAGAGGCAACTGTGTCAGTGCACTATGTAATCTAGGTTCCTCTGACCCTGCTTCATAATGCAAGGGATCAAAACCCTACAATTAAACACACAGGATCATCCAATAGACACAGAAATTTGTATTCATATATTTATTCATATCATTTTCTTCTGCTAAAAGTATTGCTTCCAGTGTTCTCTGAAAGGCTGCTTTGGTGGTCTTGGATGTTTTTAGCCTGTTCATTTCATGGAAGGTAAAACAGCCATGAATATTAAAGGAACAAACTTGAAGAGCCAAACTTATCATTAGTCTATATGCTACCAATTTTTGCTGTTTATACTTTTATTATCAGCAACAGAATGTCAGCACCACTCTGGGATTGCTTTGATTACTTCTGTATTCTCAAAGCCTCAAAGAATGTTTAACAGAGTCATTACTCAGTAAAATGATAATGATTGTGTGAATGAAAAGGATTCAAGGCAGGATTTGAAGAAATAATGAGTGGATATAGCAGAATACAGGAATGTCACTAATCCTTAGATGCAAGCCAGTAAGGGACACACTAAGTAAGTAAACTACATGCATATGAGACACAGAGCAGCGAGTTTCAGAAGGCTGAGGCAACCCGTAGGATCTTAAGAGTCAGCTGACACATCATGATGACAATGGCTTCAGTGTCTGTGCTGACTTCAGGACAGCAATGGCAACGCAGAGCAGTGAACACAGCCTGTTAACCTAGAACACTGTGAGGGTCTCTGCCTTGGTACCTCTCTCCCATCAGACCTTTTCTTTTCTTTTCTTTTCTTTTCTTTTCTTTTCTTTTCTTTTCTTTTCTTTTCTTTCTTTTCTTTTCTTTTCTTTTCTTTCTTTCTTTCCTTTTTTTTTTCTTGTCTGAGAGTTAGAATTTTATTGCTGTGAAGAGACATCATGACCAGGGCAACTCTTTTTTTTTTTTAACTTAATTTTTCTTTTTATGAGTTTTTTATTAGATATTTTCTTTATTTACATTTCAAATGTCATCCCCTTTCCTGGCTTTCTAATCTGAAAACCTCCTATCTTCTCCCCCCTCCCCCTGCTCACCGACTCACCCACTCCAGCTTTCCAGCCCTGGCACTCCCCTATACTGGAGCATAGAACTTTTACAGGACAAAGGGCCTCTCTTCCCATTGATGACCAACTAGGCCATCCTCTGCTACATATGTAGCTAGAGCTATGAGTCCCACCATGTGTTTTCTTTGTTTGGTGGTTTAGTCCCAGGGAGCTCTGCGAATACTAGTTAGTTCATATTGTTTTCCCTCCTATGGGGTTGCAAACCCCTTCAGCTCCTTGGGTACTTTCTCTAGCACCTTCATTGGGGACCCTATGCTCTGTCCAGTGGATGGCTGTGAGCCTTTTCTAAGTTCTTCTCAAGCTCTACTTGGGCTTCATTGCTCCCATGTGAGCAGTGTGAGGATGGAGGAGGAGGCCGTCCACACTCTGAAATCTCCAGGATGGAGAACCCAACTGAGATGAGAAGATAATGTGGAGTAGAAAGAGATAGAGCTCCATTGGGTTTTGCTATGGTTAAGGTAGGATAAACAAAGACCTTTTTTTTTTTTTCTTTTAGAAGATGTGCTTCAGAAATACAGACAAAGATAACTTTCAGTCAAACAAAAAATGGCAGTATGCCACAGGCAGACTTTGCAAAAAGAAATCTAAGACCACAGATGCAAAGTAGTCTCAAAAAAATGACCTACTGTGAAGGAAGAAGACACAGAAGGCATTGGAAGGAAGTGTGCATAAACCTAGACAAACGCCAACTCCATTAAACACCTGGGCAGCAGAGTCTTCCAGCGCCGAACAGTGTCATTACACATTTCAGATTGGATGACTGAATCTGGATCCTTCTATTTTCCTGGAGAAAGATTAAGTGAGACATTCACTGTAGAATCTCACAAGTTTAATATTTACATTTAAATTCCTACAACCGTCTAAAGCAGATATGCGTGTTCTACCATAGGAGAAGGGAAAATAGAAAAAGATAAATTAATCAAATGTAAGGAAGAAAGGGAGGAGAGAGAGAGGAGAGAGAGAGAGAGAGAGAGAGAGAGAGAGAGAGAGAGAGAGAGAGCAATGTGGGTGACAAATGAAATATGAACCCATTAGTGGTTATATCACATATAGACTAATGTAATAAAAGCAAACTATTGTCCAGTTACATTTTTAAACCCCTCTTTTACATTTTAAAAATGAGAGAACAGAAAAGTTGAAAGCACNAGGATGAAAATTAAGCTAATTCTAAAGGAAAGAGATGGGTGTTGTGCATTTTGATTTTTTTTTAAAAAAAAAAAAAGCCAAATAAATAAAGGCTTTAGCATAAAAAGTAGCCCCTGGTTCTGCCTGGGCAGTACTGCGGCCTCGGGGGAAGGCATTCCTGTTATCTATCGGTCAGTTGGTTCTCTTTCAGTGCCTGCTTTTCCTAGCTGTGCCCACAGTGTGTCTCTTCTTTTTTGGTCCCCTAAGTAAAGAAAGCGCCTCGTCCTTTTCCTTTTGGTTTATTGACTTTTATGAAGAGCTGGAGGCTTTAATTACATGGATAATTGCAGCTGCCTTCTAATTTATTAGAAGACGGTGTCATCTTGAAAAAAAAAATAAAACTTCATCTTAGAGAGAACATTTTAAAGAATTAAGACAGGAGTCAGGTACCTTGACTATTTAGTTTCCAGCTTGGAATTTTCAAAAAGCAAAGAAGAAAACAATATTAATTAATTTAAAAAACACATGACACATCGAATTAAAATCTTCTCTTTTTACAATAGTAACAGATCCTGTAAGTCATTAAGGATTGCCCTTAAACAGGATTCCCATTTTTCTTTTCCTCTGTATGCTATTTCTGACTTACTGTTGCAACTATAAGAAAAGTTTCCAAAGTAACCTTAAATAATTTAAGGTATAAAATTCAGTCTCTCAAAGACAAATAGTTTGCCTCCCATTCTCCCCCAAGTCACACAGTGTTGAGCCATTTGTGATATGAAGTTCAGCCAAACAGTGAGCCCTTAGCCCAAACTAATTATGGGCAGGCAGCTGGCAATTTGACATGGAGAGACAGGCTGACAGTTTTCCTCAAACATCAAGCACACCCTGCATCTCCGGTGCCAAGCTGGATTTGACATTTAATTAAAAAAAACTATCTTAACATAGGTCCACACAAAAAAACTAGGCTGCTGCAGCAAAATCAATTCTGTCTTATTTAAAGCTGAAAAAGCTTGATGCCCCAAAGGCAGAATTTTTATAAGAAAAATATCACTGTTCTACCTTGGGAATTCTGAGTATTAAAAATGATGCATTTTGACTAGCTTAGGATATTGGACTTGGCTCGGGAGCACAGATATTAACTGTTTATTAAAGACATTGAACCATTACAAATTTTAGAGATCCAGTGCTTTAATAAGACAGCATTTTGAGCAAAAGTATCCCTCATGCTTCCCCACATCCTATGGCTCTGTATTCATGTCAGCGCACATACTCAATGGTTCTTATGGTTCCATATGTACAAAATAAAACCCATGTCCATGTGTATTTATACATACAGACATGCATAGAATTCTGCACCTGTCTGAGCACATCCACAATTGTGCTCATGGATCCATATGTGCAGAATGTGTTTATCCACACAGATACACATAGGTCTCTGTACCCATGTTAATACATGTGTCAGCACGTGCTCATGAAAGTCTCTATGAAGAGAAATTAGACTTTAACTGGATTTTGAAGAAGGGTAAGAACAAGCAAAACCAATAGTCTCATTTCATTGTGTCAACACTCCAGTCAAACCAAATGGAAATCTGACAGATGTAGCAGGAGGCTTTAACAAAACTCATGTTAGAGGAGAACTCTTCTTGAGTAGCATGCTGTTCAGTGCACTGGGCTGACCTCTTTGTGTTTGGTAGTTTGCAGCAGGGAATGCACAGCATCCTCGGCCAGTCGGTCTGGCTCACAATGAGGATACAGTAATAACACGCATCTTGGCAGCATCCTGTGGATTGAACCTAAGGCTAGATAGGTGTCCCACTGCTGGGTTGTATTCGAGCCTTCTCGTTACTTCT
This sequence comes from Mus pahari, assembly GCF_900095145.1. NCBI lineage: Eukaryota > Metazoa > Chordata > Mammalia > Rodentia > Muridae > Mus > Mus pahari. Next base: position 112,424,413 of record NC_034593.1, on the reverse strand, counting down.
CAAGGTGAACTTGAACTTGCTCTCTAGTCTGGAGAGACAGATAAGTACTACTCTCCAACCTCTGCTCCTCAGTAGCAGAGATTACAACCCTGTACCACACGGCACAGGAAAAAAAAAAAAAAAAAAAAAGAGCTATATTTAAATTATAATGAAATCCTACTTGCTGCCATATTGACCTTATCATTGAAAGGTAAGCACCAGGTAGAAAACTTCCAGCACCATTTAACGTGATCCTTCTTTGTGGGAGCATCAGTGACTCAGAAGCTGGTGGTGACCATACTCTAGTTCTATTAGACTTCACCTTGCTCACATACTGGGCTCGTAAGGACAAATAATAAAGGAGGATTGCATCAGTCTATCAACCAGGGCTCAGTAGAGGTGCCTCAAGTTGAAGTCATCAGTGTTTCATAAGTAATGGTGCTGGCCCTTGCACTCACCAACTTTTGTATTCCACCTGTCTTATCGTGTTCACATAATCCTCAATTTCTATAGTAAACTGCTTTATACACTTGATTGCCAATGAGTCTCTGCTTTTTGAACTTAACACAAAATTTGTTAACACTAGTCAAAAATAAGGCAGATGCTTCATATTAGTCTCACAGTCACTTGACTTCATGCAGAACTAATAACATCTGGTAGGCATCAACTGAGTATTTAAAGTTGTTCTCTTTGTGCTTAGGAAGTTAAAGGCACTTCCTGTTCTTACAGATGAGCTTAATTCAGTTCCCAACACTCATGGTAGGGGGTTCCCAACCACCTCTAATTCTAGGGGATTGTACATCCTCTCCTGCCTCTGCCAGAACCCCTTCACACACAAACACACAGATACACAGAGATGCAGATAAAACAATAAACAAAGTTGATTTCCCCTTCTTATGGCAGTTGGTGGCACTAGCGGGCAAGATAAATATACTTGAGATGGTATTTCTGACTAACCACTTTTCTGTCTTCTCTCATGATAAAATTTAAAAGGAATTTTTTATAATAACAAGAATGCTGTAATGGGGGAAATGCACCTATTTTACACTCATATTTGTCTTTTCTCCCCATCATAAACCACTTTGATACAAAGATGGATTTAGTTATTTAAGCAGTCAACTGAATTGTTTTCAATCATAGTGGTTTTCTTTTTTTATTCTTATTGAAAATAGATTCTTCTCTTACACAATACATCCTGACCACAGTTTTCCCTCCCTCCACTCTTCCCAGCTTCCCTCCCACCTTTGCTCTCCCCCAACTTCCAGATCCACTCCCAGTCTGTCTCTCTTTAAAGGAGAGCAGACCTCCAGGAGACAACAACCAAACGTGACAAAGCAAAACACAGTAAGACAAGGCAAAAAAAACCCTCATACCAAAGCTGGGCAAGACAATCCAACTGGAGGGAAACAGTCCAGAGTCACAGATACACCCACTCCAACAATTAGGAGTTCCACAAAACCACCAAGCTAACAGACACAACATCTGGGCAGAGGATGTGCTGCGGATCCAGTCAGACCTCATGCTTACTGCTTCAATCTCTGTGAGTTTCTATGAGCCCTGCTTAGTTGATTCAGTGGGCCATGTTCTCTTCATGTCCTCCATTCCCTCTGTTTCCTACAATCATTCTGCCCCATCCATAGGATTCCCTGATCTCTGAAAGGACAGACCCAGTGGAGACCTCTGATTTAGACTCTCTGCATAATGAGTAGCTGTGGATATCTACCAGTTTGATTTCTCTATGTTGAATGTGCTGTATGGATGTCATCCTTAGCAATGGGGCACACAGTCAGTTTTCTGTGGTCAACTTTCTGTCCTAACGTCAGGATGAGTTGTTTGGAGAGCTCTCCATGGAAACCCCTACACCAACAACTGAACCAAATGCAGCCCCAGTCTTACCACTAGAAGCCTTGCCTGGCTAGAGGAGATGACCAGTCCAGACGCTGTATCCTCCATTACTAGGTGTCCTCACTAGAATCATCCAGATAGATTCCAGGAAATTTGCCTCGAACTAGGTGTCTATGCCACACCCTGATTGCCCTCCACCTCCAGCTATTTCTACAACACAATCTCCCTCCATCCTGCCTCTCAACCTGATCCCTCCCTCTCCTATCCCTACCCACTCCCACTCCACCTGCAAAATCTATTCTCTTTCTCCTTCCCAAGACAATCCATTCATCCCCCCCCCCAGAGCCTTCATCATTACCTAACCTCTATAGGACTGTGGATTTGTAGCATGATTATCACTTACTTAATGGTTAATATCCATTTACAAGTGAGTACATATCATATTTGTGTTTCTGAGCCAGTCTACCTCAATCAAGATGGCATTTTCTACTTACATCCACTTGTCTGAAAATTTCATGATGTGATTTAAAAAAAAAAAAAAAAAAACAGCTGAGCAATACTCCATTGTGTAAATGAACCACATTGTCTTTGTGCATCCTTCAGTTGAGGGTCATCTAGGTTGTTTCAAGTCTCTGGCTATTATGAATACAGCCATAATGAACATAGTTGAGCAAGTGTCCTTGTGGTAGGATGGAGTGTCCTTTGGGTATATACTCAAGAATGGTATACCTGGTCTTGAAGTAGATGGATTCCCAGTTTTCTGAAGAACTGTCATATCGATTTCCATAGTTGCTATAGAGGTTTGCATTCCCATCAGCAATGAAGAAGTGTTCCCCCTGCTCAACATCCTTGCTAGCACATGCTTTCATTTGTGTTATGCTCTTCTGACAGGTGTAAGTTGGAATGTCAAAGTAGTTTTTATACGCTTTTCCCAGATACCTAAGAATGCTGAATATTTCTTTAAGTGTTTCTCAGCCGTTTGAGATTCCTCTATTGAGAATTCACTGTTTGGATCTATACTCCATTTCTAATTGGATTATTTGGTATTTTGATATCTAGTATCTTTGCTTGTTCATATAGTGTGTATATTAGTACTTTATCAAATATAGAGTTGGTAAAATCTTTTCCCATTCTGTAGACTGTTGAGATGTTCTATTGTCAGGGCTCTTTGTCATATAGAAGCTTTTCAGTTAAATGGAGTCCCATTTATTAACAGTTGATCTTAGGGCCTGCACTATTGGTGTTCTGTTCAAAAAGCAGTCTCTTAGGTCAATGCAATTAAGCCTTTTCCCACTTTCTCTACTTTTTCTTTTCTTTTAAAATTGAGAGTTGTTATTTCAAAGTCTGTAAAGAATTATGGTGAAATTTTAATGAGGATTGCATCAAATTTGTATATTGTACTTTGGAGGATGGCCATTTTACTATGTTAATCTTACCAATCTCTGAACATTGGAATCTTTCCATCTTCTGATATCTTCTTCAACTGCTTTCTCCAAAGTCTTGAAGTTTTTATCATACAAGTCTTTCACTTGCTTGGTTAGGGTTACTCCAAGATATTTTATATTATTAAAGGCCATTGTGAATAGGTCTAATTTCTTTCTCAGTCTGTTTGTCATTTGTATACAGGAGGGCTACTTGTTGTTGTTTTGTTTCGTTTTGACTTAATCTTGTATCTAGTAAATTAGCTGAAAGTTTTTATCAGCTGTAAGATTTCTCTGGTGGGAATTTAGGCTCACTTATATATACTATCACACCATCTGTAAAAACAATACTTTGATTTCTTCCTTTCCTCTGTTTAAATTGCTATTCTGAGCTCAATTTAACATTTTAAAGTGGTATTTATCTAGAAAATTGTACATTCTTTTAGAATTTTCCAATATAGTAGAGTAGAGCTTTTTTTTTTAAAGAATGTCCTTAGTATTCTGTAGATTTCCTGGTGTCTGCTGTTATGTCCCCTTTTTGTTTCTGATTTTGTTAATTTGGATATTTTCTGTGTGTCTTGGTGTTAGTTTTCATAAGGGTATGTCAGTCTTGCTGATTTACTCAAAGAAACAACTCTTTGTTTTATTGGTTCTTTGCATTGTTTTTCTTGTTCCTATTTTATTGCTTTCAGCCTTCGGTTTGATAATTTCTTGCTGTCCACCCTTCTTGCGTGTACTTACTTCTTTTTGTTCTAGACCTTGTACTACTAAGTTGCTAGTGTAAGATCCTTTCAGTTTCCTATGCTGGCACTTAGTGCTATGAACATCCTCTTAGCACTGCTCTCCGTGTGTCCTATACATTTGTCTATGATGTGTATTTGTTTTCATTAATTCTAAAGAGTTTCTATTATTTTATGCAAGGTCTTCTGGGAGGCATGACCTGAATCCTAGGACTTTTCATGAGTAAATGCTATGTAAAATTTTAAACAGTAATACTTATAAAACAAAGTAAAAACAGAATGCTAGAGTTTGCAATGAAGCCATTTGTGTACCTTTGATTCAACTTACAAGGATATAATAGATAAGCTCCTCCCCCGCGTGATAATAACTTGAATTAGTGACAAACTCTTTTATCCTCGACACAACAGTTTCTCGCTAACACATACATGTACATGGGATAAAATCATACAACTGAAGTTTACACAATGCAAGTTTGCTCCATATACATAAGACTTTCATTTTCTACAAGTGATAATGGTGAAAGAATTTATGTATAAAGTACATAAGAGAAATTGATTACAAAACTTGGAAGAACAACAAAATGTGGTTTGGAGAAGCTAATGGAGGCTGGCTTCCTTTGAGTTGCATGATTCCATGGGAACACCTATGCTTAATGCTCGAAGGTCATGAACTCTCAAAAGACTAGTGCAATACCAACTGGATAGTATACTTTGGGTCTCTACTAGAGTGAAAGAAGGTTCTTTTTTTTTTTTTTTCCTGCCTCAGTAGCAAAGTTAGTTTTTCTCCCATCTCCAAAGCTGTGAAATCCTTAGATGACATTCTGCCAGAATCTAGATCTTGGTCTTTGTGGATAGCGCTATGATGTCACTTCTTACACATAGCTTCACAGAATCTGATTGAACAGCTGGCAACATCAGCAAGTGAGCATCATCAAGAATGACATGGAGACAGGAAGGTCTCCCTTTTCACATGACTGATGAAGTGCAAAGGATTGGGTAACCAGAATTACCACTTGGTGGAATGTGAAGGATGTTTCACTCATTGTTCATTACTGTGAAATGAGGTTTTTGTTGACTATCAAGTATAAAAGTTACCAAAATATTTCATGGGACCAGCTTAAACTGGAAGCCATTAATCTGCTCAACAACATAGATTAGAGAATGAAATATATTGGAAGATATTTCAATAATCTGGGTGGGAAGATGGGTCATAAATTAGTGTAATAGAAAATGTTAGGCTTAATGATTTTGTAGACTGTGTAAAGATTATCCTTATATCATTCAAATGCTGATTTCCCTGTCCCCATATCTTGCTGCAATCTCGACATGGCATTGTAATGCCTATTCTAAGTATCTCTTGTTTCAATGCTGTGTAAACATTGTTCCCCATTTATTCTCTGGTTTGTCAATAAAAGCTGATCAGCCAATGTCTGATCAAAAGAGAGAATAATGATGGACTTCCACTAGCCAGGGAGGATTCAGCCACAAGGAAAGGGTTGAGAAGACATCATAAATACCTGGAAAATACCTGGAATCCAGGTCTAGAGTCAGATCACTACTTAAATTCAAGTATCTTGAGGTTATTGTCCGGGAGGTAGTCAGATTAACTTAGAGAATTAAAATAAATTAATATCTGTCCAGTTATTATGTTGTAAATCTTATCATATAAATCTTACAGTTTCTGTCTAGTTTATTTCTAAAACAAGGAACTGCTACTTTGAAAATTGCTTTTAACAGAAAATTACAGAAGAAAAAGAAAAGAAGAGGAGGCAAAGAAGGTAGTGGAGGAGGACAGAGAGGAAGGATGAGAAAAAGGAAGGATGAGAGGCAGAATTTTGTCCTACTTATATGTTTGTTGTGATAAACACCAGAACCAAGTTGAAGAGGGAAGGATTTATTTAACTGGCTATTTACTGATCATCATCCAAGGAAGCCTACACAGGAACGCAGCAGAATTTGAAGAAAAAAAAAAAAAAAAACACATAGGAATTCTACTTACTGGCTTGTTTCTTTTGACTTGCTAAACTGTCTTTCTCATATAGCCCAGGTCAGTCTGCCCACAGATGGCACTGCTCAAAGTAGGCTAGATGCTTCTAAATAAATTAGCAAATAAGGAAATGCTCCACAGACTTTCCGGTAGGCCAATCTGATGAAAGTAAATCCTTAGTTGAGGTTCAAGTTTGCAATAAATTGACAAAACTAAACAAATTAAGTGTTGGGAGCACTCTTAACTAACATACACTTCAGCGAGAACAAGAAGGTAAGAGTCATGTTCAGTTATAAGGTCTGGAAAATCTGTGATGGTTTAATATACTGGAGCAGGAAGAAAATGAGGAAAATGTTGGTTCCTAGGTCGATGCATTTACAGTGGTTTGAATACCCCTCAGTTCTTATGAAAAAACCAAGGAAGATCCACATAATATACTGTCTAGATAAAAACATATAAATGAAGAAAAATACAAAGACCATGCATGAAAAGACAAAACAGGACCCTGCAAAATGGTTGAGTGGAGCCTGAACATCAAGCTCATTACCTGAACTCCAGAACATCCTAGATGGAAGAAGCCAACAGATGCCCGCACGATGTCTTCTGTCCTTCATGTGCTATGAAGCATGCATATACAGAGAGACATTAAATAAGTATTTTTAATGGAAAGGAAGATATAACAAAGAATATGGAAGCAGGAAAAAATCAAGAGACCATGATAGTACAAAAGTTAAGGAGAGAATGTTAGAAGCAAGTGCTATAATTTTTTTTTTTTTTTTTTTTTTTTTTTTTTGGTTTTTTCGAGACAGGGTTTCTCTGTATAGCCCTGGGTGTCCTGGAACTCACTTTGTAGACCAGGCTGGCCTCGAACTCACAGGACAGAGGCAGGTGTGATAATAATTAATGTTACAAGGCAGGTCAGCACAACAGCAATTGTGATGGTGAAACAAACAGGACAGGAAATATAAGTGGCTGAGCAGTATTATGTCTACTTGTCCACTCCCTGAATAAGAATTAATGTGTTAATAGTTAAACCTGTGACCTCCAATTGATTTCAAACACATACCAGTCTTAATAAAAATATATACTTGAACAGGACTCATGTGCTTGGTTATTTTAGAACATATAGGCATAAAGTTTATAAAACTGACTTCCGTTTTTGTTTATTTGAAGCATAATCAATCTAATGAGTTGGGAAAGAATATATGAAGAATATATACAGGAATATTGTGGAAGAGGATGCAGAAAGATTATAAGAGCCAAGGATAAGATCATTTGTAGTGAGATTGTGTCTTTTAATAATATTAGAAGATACACAAAGTCTCACCAACATGGCTGCCCTAACATGAGCTGAACAAGGACAAGAACAATAGACATGCCAAAACGAATAGGGTAGAGACTACAGGCTTCAACACTACATGAAGAACTGCAGGCAACTAAGTATGCTGAGAGGGAGAGGGCAAGAGAGAGAGAGAGAGAGAGAGAGAGAGAGAGAGAGAGCGAGAGAGGAACAAAACTGGTTATTACATATCAAATGTTCAACTCTGAAAAAAATCCACACAAGTAACGTTATACAGATTGAGCAGGTTATATTTAGTTATTATATATATATATATATATATATATATATATATATATATATATATACCTAAAATTATATATGTATTTGTGTGTGTGTTGTTCTTGTATGTAGATATTCATGGTGCCATGAATAGGAGGTGCCAATTTTTTGAAGGAAGTAAGGGTTTGGAGAAAAGAAAGGGAAGTAAGGAATGATGTAATTACATTAGAATTAATATATATATTAATATTTGCATTTGTACTGCCATCTGTCACAGATTTCTTCACCATTGTTAATTCAATTTGTAAGTAAGACTGAAAGAGAGAAATTAAGTTGTGTCATTGTAGAAACAAGCATTTAAAAATCAGCTATCAAAAATGTACCAGTAGGGCTGAAAACAAAGCTCACTTGGTAGAATGAACATCTCCCAAGCAGAAAGCCCTGTGTTTAATGTGGACCACCACATTCACTAGGTTTGGTGGTATACACCTACACCTTTAATCCCAAACAGACTAGAAGTTCAGGATTATTTTTAGCATGTAGAATATGAGACCTGCCTTGGATATATTAGACCCTGTCTTTAAAAAAAATGCAAGCAACATTTTTCTGATATATGTTGCAATATTTATTCAGTTATAGTGATCACTATCTCTATGGACATCTTTTAAAAATATTATATTGATGAAAATTCTATTTTGTCAAACTTACAAAATATATCAAATTCTAGACATTACCACAAGGGATTTCTAAAAACAGTTATTACGTATCTGGTTGACTTTCAACATTTAAATGTGTTCAAAAAAATCAATTATTTAAAAAGAAAGATACCTGCCTACTACTTGTGATTAAAACTGTAATACTGAAAACAACGTATTTCAGTAAAGAAATAATTAGAGGGTGTATTATGGTAAAGGAAAAGGTAGTAAGATTATTTTTAATGACTGCATGATTATAAAGCAAGAAATTCATGGTATAGATATGAAGAAGACTGGCGTTTTGTCATATGATTTTAATAACCATGAAGCTGAAGACTAGGAATAATTGTTATTGTTCTATTCCACAATGTAAGTGAATGGGATTTTAGGAAGAACATATCTACTTACACATGGTTCAGAAGAAAACATTGATCTAGTAATTTGAAATACTCAGAATATTTCTCATTGTGCAGTTGCAAATGAAGAAGATCAGGAAGTTATAGCTTTAAAACTTCCACAATGGAATACTACTCAGCTATTAAGAATGAGGGCATCCTGAGTTTTACAGACAAATAGATGGAACTAGAAAATATCCTGAGTGAGGTAACTCAGACTCAAATGGACATGCATGGTGCATGGTATGTATTCACTAATAAGTGGATATTAGCAACAACAACAACAACAACAACAACAAAGAGTACAGTATACCCCAAGAAACATTTCACAGAACTCAAAAAGGTCAACAAACTGAAGGGCCCAAGTGAGGCTGCCTCAGTCCTACTTGGGAGAGAGAAGAAAGCAATCACAAGAGGGGAGGAAGGGAGGGACCTGGGAGGGAAAGTGGACTTGGTGTGGAGAAGGTAGAGGGGGGACCTGGTATTGGGTGAGGGAAAAGGACTGAAGCCCTGAGGGCCAGCAGAAAGAATAAAAATAGGCAACCTCAGGAAATAGGAGGTTGGGGGGACCTTCCAGAATGCACCAGAGACCTGGGAGGTGAGAGACACTCAAGACTCAAAGGGAAGGACCTTAGATGAAATATCCTACTGTAAGGAAAGGGAACTTATAAAGCCTGCCTCCAGCAGGAAGACAGGACATCAAGTGAGGGATGGTGTTGTCATCCCACAGTCACAACTCTGACCCATAATTGTTCCTGTCTGAAGGAAATACAGGGATAGATTTGGAGGAGCCTGAGGAAAAGAAGGTCCAGTGACAGGCCCAAAGTGGGATCCAGCCCAAGGGGAGGTCCCAAGGCCTGACACTATTCCTGAGGCTATGGAGCACTCACAAAAAGGGACCTATCATGACTGTCCCCTGAAAGACCCAACAAGCAGCTGAAAGAGTCAGATGCAGATATTTATACCCAACCAATGGACAGAATCAGCTGACCCCTGTTGTTGAATCAGGGAAGGCTGATAGAAGCTGAGGAGAAGGGTGATCCTGTAAGAAGACCAGCAGTCTTAATTAATCTGGACCCCTGGGATCTTCCAAACACTGGACCAGCAAACAGCATACACCAGCTGATAGGAGACTCCCAACACAGTACAGTAGAGGACTTCAGGGTCTGTGTTCATTCAGAGATGATGCACCTAACCCTCAAGAGATTGGAGGCCCCAAGGAATTTAGAGGTCAAGTGCAGTGGTAGGTGGGGACATCCACGTGGAGACAAGGGGTGGAGAGGGGGTATGGGATGTGAAACAGTTGGAAAGTGGGTCAGGTGAGGGTGATTAAATATGGAGTGCAAAATATAAATTAATTTTTAAAAAATTAAATCTCAAAAACAACTAACTTAACTATCCTTGAGCTATACAAAAATTAAACTCTGGAAAAATACTTATCTTATTATGGAGATGAAAACATTTAATAATGTAGAACAAAAGCCAAAGGAGGCTAATGAAAATAATATAGTCATAAGGATACCAACCAAGACTTAGATCAATGCTCAAAAGTTATACATGCTCAACAATGTGGGTACTAGCACTGCCTAGAACTGATGGTGTAAAAAAAATCACAACTATCACTGCCAGATATGCACTATTATAATTTCTCAGTGGGTCTATAAAGAAAAATTTTCAAATATTTTGCAAAACTGCAATAAATACACACAAAGAGAAACAAAAACCAAAGTTAAGTAATGTGATTTATTCCTGTATTCATGTAACTATTGTTGAAATCACTTTTGTTGATTTTCTTCTTTGATAGTTTTGTATACATATATTCTTCACTGTTTTATATGATGACCAGTATTCTGGATAGGAGAGTGTGACTAAGGCCCACAAACACAAGTTCCGTATTTTCTCCCATATGTGGATATTCCCTTCAAACCTTTCATTTTGTATATTTAACTTGGAGTTCAAGTAGAAACCAAGAAATTTGAAAGTGGCTGTGGCAGGGTACTTTAAAGAAGGGGACAGAGTAGCCAATAGATAATATGAGAGCGAGGAGATTGAATACTCAGTGTGGAAAGGTTTAAGCAGGAAAGACCTTGGGAATATAGGGTGGCAGGCAGGTGCCATAGTTAGACTTTCTTTTGCTGTGACTAACCATGATGACCGGAAGCAAATTGGAGAAGTCACCCATGGTACAGAAGAAGGCTCCACACAGGTACCCATTGTCTGCCATCACTAACTGGACTTTATTATAAAACAAATAAACCAACAAAGCATGAACAGACACCATGACCAAGGCAAGTCATATAAAAACAACATTTACTTGGGGCTGGCTTACAGGTTCAGAGGTTCATTCAGTCCATTATCATCAAGGCAGGAGCATGGCAGTATCCAGGAAGTCATGGTGCAGGAGGAGCTGAGAGTTCTACGTCTTCATCCAAAGGCTGCTACTGGAANACTGACTTCCAGGCAACTGGGGTGAGAGTCTTAAGCCCACACCCANNNNGNCNCACCTANTCCAACCAGGCCACACCTCCAGATGGTGCCACTCCCTGGTCCAAGAATATACAAACCATTACAACTAGGTACATATATGAAATTCTCAAGAGAAAAACAACAAGGTTAAAATATCCATCAATATACTAGTTACTTGTGACATAATAGTGCGCTACTGCACATCACAATGATAAGAGTAATATCACAATGATTCATTGTGCCACAGCAGTGTACTTTGTGCTATGATAACACTCCATCCAGATATGACAGTACTCCACTATCTCATATCTATACTGAGCTGTGATGTCCCAATTCTAAATTGTAACATTACAAAACTGAAGCCTGAGATCACATTGCTAGCTTGTGCCATCTCAAGGCTGCACTGTGACATCACAATGCTACATGCTGGCATCATGAAGTCCCACTGTACTAAATTCCATGTGTTACAAACTTTATACTATATGATTATTCCTCATGATGGCATCATGAAAGCCACTTACAAATTCATGACTTCCCTCTTCTTATTGGATGCTACTCTTGCTGTACAATTCAAATTGACTCTGCAGCTGTACTGGTTAATTATATGTGTCAATGTTTCCAGATTACAAATGTCAGTTCTTTGGTCAAATAACAGACTAGTTGTTGGTATAATAGTATTTTTCAGTGATGATTAGTAATTGCAGCCAATTGACTTTAGTAAAAACTAATTAGGAATCTTAATGTGGGCTAAGTTGAGACTTTGACAGAAAAAAAAAAATGAGGGTTCCAAAAAAAATTCTGTCCCATACTACAATATAGATATTCTCCTTAAAATTATAGAATTTATAGCTCTCAGATTCAAGACCATATTCGCCATATACATTATTCTATGTCATGATTTCTGTAAGCTTGTATGTTATGATGTATATTAAAATATATATGAACCCCTGTTGATTTTTTTCTACAAGAAAATAGTGACAAAATTACCAAGGTATCACACATATCTCCAATTTTTTAACTACAGACTTCAGCTCCAGTTAACTACACTTGTACTAGAGTGGATTCTCTGCCATTTGTCTATTTCCTTGTTTTAAAATTATCATTTAATTATTGTCTTGGTTACTGTTCTATTACTGTGAAGTGATGCCTTGACCAAGGCAATTCTATAAAGGAGATCAGTTAATTGAAGGCTTGTTTTCAGATTCAGTGGGTTAGTATATTACTATCATGGCAGCATGCAGACAGGTATCACATTGATACAGTAGCTGAAAGATTTACAATCTGACCTGCAGGCAGCAGGCAGACAGTGAGCCTAGTATGGGCTTTTAAAACCTCAGTGCCCGTCCTCAGTGACACATCTCGCTTTAACAAGTCCTTGCCTACTCCAGCAAGACTATATCTCCTCTTTCCTCCAGTCTACCAAATGTGGACTTAGCATGCAACTGCATGAGCCTTTGGGGCCATTGTCATTCAAACCAGCGTAATTAGGTTCCTGGAGCTTGAACATTCTTTAAATCACATCCATATATAGACTTGTTTCAAAACTGTTTCCTCAAAATACCTTGTCAAGAAGATGCTGTACAACAGAGGAGCTGACTGGACTAATGCAGCTCAGCTTCACTGGAGACTCTGAAGTTGATTTATTCACCAAAGGGCCACAAAGGAATCAGAGCTTATACACTTAGAAAAATGAATGAAACCAATTCATGTTCTGCTTCAATACATTGTATTTAATTTTGATATTATACTTATTATTGATTACTGATCCTACATAATATATTTTATTTATTTATTTATTGATTGATTGATTGATTGATTGATTGATTGATTGATTGATTTTAAAAGACAAAGTTGTTTATCAATCTTTAGGTGTCTCACAAGCTGCCTTGGAAATGGATGTTTGAATTAAGACAGAGCAGAACTGGATATACAGATTTATATGAACATGAACACACTCCAAAGTATATTTTTATAATTTAGAAAATTACAAACATCCAGTTAGTGGCTTACTTGCTCTTAGTTCACACACATATGTAATTTCAGCATATTCTTCTCTGCTCATGGAAATAGGTCAGTTGTCTGTGTGGTTATTCCTTTCTTTGCGATACCAGTTGATTTGCATGCCTGTTAAATTTTGTTTCTTTTTGCTAAATATTTGATGTGGTTTCACTAGAAGGACTTTTCAAAAAAAATTGTTTAAAATTAAAAGTGCTTTACCCTTTGTTATAAAAGTAAAACAATGAACAGGTCAAGCTGTCCAAACCACGGACCCATATCAGGTTTCAATGAGGGTGTTCATCTTCTAGTCAACTCGCAAGATTTTTCATCATCTGCTTTCAGATTCTTCTCTGCTCTTCTCTGTTTCTTTCAGTGTCTTCTGCTCTAATTTAGAACTCTTTCCAGTCTGCCTTACTCCTGCATTCTCTCCATCTTCTGTCTCTCTATGTCCCTCTCTCTCCTCCCCATCTCTCACCCTTTTCCTCTCTCTGTCTCTCCCTCTCCCTCTTCCCCTCTTCCTCTCCCTTTCCCTCTTTCCCTCCCCCTATCTCTTCCCACCTCTACTTCTGTCCCTCCCTTACTCCTCCCTCCCCTCTCTCCCTTCCTTCTTCACCCCCTTCTCTCTCTTGCTCACTTTCTATAAGTATGTTTTAGGAAAACAAGATCATTAGTGATCTACTTAATTTCCTGTTCAGCATTTCCTTTTGCAACTCCATCACTGGCATTGCTTTTTATTTTTATTTTTTTTTATTAGATATTTTCTTCATTTATATTTCAAATGCTATCCCCTTTCCTAGTTTCCTCCCCCAAAGTCCCCTATACCCTCCCCC
>NC_034593.1:112377371-112409791 GCF_900095145.1 Mus pahari | reverse complement strand
TAGCTGCATATGTAGCAGAAGATGGTCTACTCAGCCATTATTGGGAAGAGAGGCCCCTTGGTCTTGCAAACTTTATATGCCCCATGCAGGGGAATGCCAGGGGCAAGAAGTGGGAGTGAGTGGGTAGGGGAGTAAGGCAGGGGGAGGGTATAGGGGAAAATCGGGATAGCATTTGAAATGTAAATGAAGGAAATATCTAATAAAATAATTTTAAAAATCAAGTAGGAGTTTGAATATTAAAATTTATATAGATATAGGTAAGCTAAATAAATTAGATAAGCATCAAAGTATATTTAACATTGGAGAATCAGAATCAGTCAAATTGAAAATTCATTTTACACTTTCAAATAGAAGCCCAAGGGAGGAAAAAGAAAGAAACATGAAAACACAGAAACAAAAGGACAGCTAAGCAGTGCTAGGCAGGGAGTACTGTCAAGCAGCTGACCTTCTGTGAAATCAGAGAGCCCAGAGAGAGAAATCCATGTATAAAATGATGTACTTAAGGAAATGGAGCAAATCTCCCCTAAATTTTACAGTAATAAACATAAAGCTGCCATTTATGACAGCCAATCAACCCTGAGGGGCACACTTAGAAAGGAAGTCGAAGAAAGGTATACTAGAGTCAATTTGCTTTAGAAAATGTGCCTAAAAAAATGGCAATTAATTGCAACATAATAGACCAAAACAATCAAATCTGCAGCATTCACTGTCTTAATAATATCCAGGAAACACTGAAGCAAATCCATGAGGTGTACTGGGATTGACATGCAAATACCTTGGTGTATCAAGACCTCTTCCCCTCTGAATATTGCTAAGACATATTCAGCCATAATGTTAAGATAATAGGATTTTGAAAATTAACTTGTGAAATGTCACATCTGCTGAGGTCCTCAGAAGAAAATGCTGCATGTTCTGTCTCAAATATGGGTTCATATTTTGAGGTGTGTGTGTTTGTGTGTGTGTGTGTTTAACCTGGACTACATGAATAAGCCCAGAAACTAACAGGCCAAGAAGGATGCATTTAGAGGGCATGGATAAGTGAAATCAAAGTAGAGAGAGAACTGAAGACAGCTTTGAGCAGGGTATGGAACGATGGGAATAGCGAAAGCATTATCCAAAATAATGTGTTTGAAAAAAACTACACAATGACCCATTTTCTTACAGCCAATGTAAAAACAAAATAAAACAAAACAAAAAACAAAACGAACAAAAAAAACAAAAACAAAACAAAAAACAACAAAAACAAAACAACGTAAACAACATAGAGATGCTAGGAACTAAAGGTTTAAGTGGAATAAGGCCAGATAGGTGGGGAATGTGAATGACACTGGTTTGTTGGTTCATTGAAAATATAAGTAAAATAAGGAGTTCAAAGAAAGGTACCACTGTAGTAGACCATGACATATCATCTCTCTGCAAATTATCAGTTGGTGGGAGGGGGGCTCAAGGGGATTTAAGACAACACATTGCCAATGGTCACCCACAACAACTAGATGGAAAATCTCTGTTGCTGAGGACACAACACACTTTGGTTGTAGAAACCAAGACAGCCTGACCAGAAAGCTCTCTCCCTGTTGCGTAGCTTTCATAGTGTCGGAAGGTGTTATGTAGGCATCTGCATGAGAAAAGACAGCAATGAGCAATGATCCCATTCAGCAGCAGGCAATGCCTTAGAGACATGCCAGGCCAAAATGTGCCAACTGGTGCAACAGTTGCAAGACTTTGGGGGGGGGGCATAATTGATTGCTCTTTTGATTAGCTTCGAGCCCTGCTCCATATGAGGAAATTCATGCTTGTTACTTTATAGATAGGAAAACCTCATGGCTATGACTATCATAAGCCCCGGGGGCAAGTACACCTATTGATGTTTTGCTAAACACTCAAATTATCAGACTGCCTCTATATATTTATAATTATGTGCATCAATTTGTGCTGCCACGCTTGAGCAGAGAAACTTCTTATTGCATAGTGAGTGATCAATTCATAAACCAACAACCATATTCTCTTTCCCCCACATAGGTAATTACCCTGTGTGGAGTCTCTGAGCTCTTGTCCTTCTCTGTGTATCATATTGTACTCAGCACAGCACACTATAGGCCCCTTTAGATGGGATCATGCAGAGATGCTTCCTTTCATGGAGTTATAGCAGCATTTTCCCCTCTGAAGTTAAATTTAAAACTCTTCAATTGTGTTTTAAATTACAAACTACTGAAAGTTTGGATTTTGCCAGAAGGTTGCTTGTGGCATTAATATTGTCTCTGGAGCATTAATGTTTAATTGTAAACAGAGTAAAATATCTGAATTTATAATAATGTCAGATTTGTCTAACATGTTTGTTTTTCACAAGGAAGACATGAATTTTTAAAGGGAAATGTAGAGGATAGCCATTCTCTTGGTCTAGGGGATTCACATAACTATTCCACCAAGTAATTATTTTCTCCACTAACTGAATCAATTGTTTCAATTTTATTCTCTCCTGTCAGCCTCTTAAAAAGAGAAATAGTCTATTGATAGAAGCCCCTAGTTAGAGTACATTAAATCATACCTCTTTAACTATATGTAATTCTTTAAAAATGTGATTTAAAAATGTACTCGTGAAACCACTATATTTATTAATTCACAGTATGTAGCATGATATATGGCATCCTCATATTTTTATTTTTATATTATTGAGAAAGTGTCATACTCTATAGCCCTAACTGGCCTAGAACTCACCATGTGAACCAAGTTGACCTCAAACTCACAGAGATCCACCTACTTGTGCTTCTCAAGTACTAAGATTAAAGACACAAGCAGAATTCCTGAGGTCATCCTTGTGAAACAGTTATCACAAAAATGTTGCTGATGGACAGAAAACCAAGACTGAGTTCCATTCCCAGAGCCACCTGATAGGAAAAGAGAAAAGACACATCACCAGAAGTTGTCCTCTGCCCTCCACAGATGTGCCACTCCATATACACGTTACACAAACAAAGCAAATCTAAAATGTAGTACAGATTTCTTACATGATTGATCTGTTGCTCATAGCAGGTTTCCAATAAGTTTTAAAACCAGAAACTTAATAGTACATTGTGTTTATTTTCAATTTTCAATTCTTATTATTTCTAGAGTTTTATTTTATTATATTAAGATTTTATTCTATAAGTATATACCCATAGTTGTTTATGCTTCAATTTTAAAAAGGCAAATATGTCTCATATATATCCTTGTTTTAGATATGGCTATACATGCACATACATGCATGTTCATTGTTCAGTAGCTTTGTTTCTGCCATATATATTTTTTCATTTCCAATTGTTCATGGTATAATTTTATTTATAAATTACAATTAAATAATTTTATATTGTGTATTATGTTTTATGTGCTCCTAAGGCACCACTAGTCCCTGGATGTCTTCTGCTCTTTATATCACTGAACTATTTTACATGAGAACCATTATGTTCCGTATAAAAACCCTGATTTTCTTTTCCCTATATTTCCTTATGTCTATATTGTATCTGTGCTGCTGTATCTGTTCCCATTTAGTAAGAAACAAAACAGTTTCTTACTAAATGGGAAACTGTTATTTGAGGCTAGTACTTCTCACATTTTTATATCATTATAGGAATATACAGAAAAAGGAGATGCACATGAGATGATTTTAGAAGATGAACTATATTCCACAAAAAAGGGAAAATGAATATTTGATGGTGAAACATAGATAAGGAAGAACTATGTGGATTGCTGTCATAGGGAACAGGAGATAACTGCCTATATAGTTTCATGAATTGAACTACTTTAAGAGTCCACAACTAATTCTACTCATTGGTAAGACCATATTCAAATTGTCATGAGCAGAAAAAGAAAGGGCTGTGATTTTTAGAGAGCTCTCATAAATCTTCAATTCGTTCTGAGTGTCAGTTTCTGACAAGCCCTAAGAAGTTACTACAGAGATACACACAAATCTTGATTACTATTGTATTTTCCAGTGTCGTAAAGTGTCAAGATCTATTACCATAAAAGAATAAAAATTATAGTAGGGAAAACTGATTATTTAAACTAGCAGTCTGTATGATATTTTTAAATCTGTGTATGAAATCTCTTCTATGAAGACAGACCTATCTAGACTTATATCCTTGAGAGATGTCTGTTGAATGTTTACAGAAATAGCTATTGAGATTAAACAATTAACCATAACAATACAACTGTTCATACGTTCCTAAACTACAGTAGGTTTGTGATAGCTGATTTTTAAGTTAATTATCCATAAATTTAAAAAACAAAAAAAGAAGAAGAGTAGTGACTCAACTGAGACAGTGTCCTGATTGCCAAAACTTTTGTGGGAAGATTCACCCCAAGTGTGGGTGTCACCTTCTGGTAGTGATCCATAAAGGAAGGAAAGAAGGAAGGAAGGAAGGAAGGAAGGAAGGAAGGAAGGAAGGAAGGAAGGAAGGAAGGAAGGAAGGAAGGAAGGGTAATCACAACAAGGGATGGTGATAAAGGAGGCTGTGTGTGCATGGCAAAGGACTGAATTCTGAGGAGTACTTCCATTTCCAAGATATGGTAAGAATGGCAGTCAGGGTATCTGTTAGTCCTGCAGAGAAGGGCCAAGGGAAAAGAAGAAGACACCACACAGTCCTGCTGTCAGAGGAAGGCTGAGCTCATGGCCAACAGCCTCTGGGACTGAGAGGAAGATAAGCTGCACTTTTTGCTTATCCTTCTCAGCCTGTCAGGTGTGAAACAACTTGGTATTACTTCAGTGTAAGTTGTGTTAATAAGTTTTACAGTACAGACACACACACATATACACACACATACACAAACACACATATACACACACACATACACACACACATACACAAACACACATACACACACATACACACACATACACATACACACACACATACACACATACACACACATACACACACACATACACAGCAATAGATGATACAACCAGATCATGAATTTTTTTTTGATTTCTATAAAAGTCAAATATGAGATAGTTTGAAGTCACTCATAAATAAGCATTATATTACAAAGGAAATAAGTTCTCAGTGTCCTATTGCAAATTACCTTCTCATTTCAATAATTTAAAGAATTACTTCTTTTGTACAAATATATATATATATATATATATATATATATATATATATATATATATATACTTAAAATATTAGTGAATTTCAGAAGGTTAGCAGTAATAGATCAGGGCATACCATCATTGAATTGGAGTCCTAATTTAATGATGTTATTAAGCTATTGATGTGGAACTGGATAAAAATATTTAATTGATAAAAGAAAGACTCGCATAGTTGCTCTTCCAAACTATCCAGAATAAGCAACTGAAAACAGAGCTCTTGGTAACTACACAGTTACATGATCTCCTCGGGTAGATTTAACTCAAATTATGTTACAATTCAACTTCTTCAAAACCTGCCCGACTCCATCATAATGCTCTTTGCCGGTTACCCAATCTCTTTGCCAGTAACCCAATCTCTTTGCCAGTTACCCAATCTCTTTGCCGGTTACCCAATCTCTTTGCTGGTTACCTAATCTCTTTGCCGGTTACCCAATCTCTTTGCCAGTTACCCAATCTCTTTGCCAGTTACCCAATCTCTTTGCCAGTTACCCAATCTCTTTGCCGGTTACCCAATCTCTTTGCCAGTTACCTAATCTCAAGCTCCTGCAAGGTCACAAACCTCAGGGCCTTTGAGGAGCTAGACATGTTTGGGAAGGCCGAGAAAATTTTAGAAACAGATAGAAAAATCTTCCTCTTGGTCACTATTTCAAGGAGACAAGATTTTGCACAGCCATGGCTGGAAACTTGGAATATGGAAATATGTATCATTTGACTTTGCTGTTTAGATGTGGCTCTTGGGGACATGCAGCAGCACTAAAGAACAGGAGTACAAATTGCGTCTACAGTGAAAGGAAGGATGTAAGTCAGTTTTGACTGAAACGAGTTCAAAATAGGAGTTTTCCATGACTCCACTGAAAAGCATCCTTGAACTCACGTATATGGCATAGTTTGTCAAACATGAATTGCACCCTTATAACTGGTCATAAGGGTAGACACCCTTATGAAGTTAGTGAGAAGATTGTGCTTTGTAGGGCTAATCTTTCAGAAAAGAAAATATTTTGTTCACTCTCCCAAATAAAAGAACTTGAAGGAAATAAAGAAAATCTTATTGTACTGGATAAAGAGAGGTATAAACACCAGCCAGTCTTCTGACTAGATGGAGAAACAAGGAACAGTTCTCCAGGAGCCTAACAGTCACGTATTTGCCTCTCTCTCTCTCTCTCTCTCTCTCTCTCTCTCTCTCTCTCTCCTGCTTCTCTCTTTTCGTCTGTACCCCTGCCTTTTCTTCTTCTGTCTGTTTTTATCTCTTTGTCAGCTTACTTTCATTGTATAATATAAAATGATAGAATTTGTTATTTAGTTACACTGCTTAGTATGGTGCACAACGCGTGTATAGTGTACACTCCCCGTACTATGTAACTGACAGTGTTGCTAGTTTGTGATTTGTGCCATGCTTTATACTATATCAAGACAGGCCCGTGATTTAAATGGATGGAAAACAAGGAGCAAATACTCATCAATGGAGAAAGAAGACTCTGGAAGAAATCGTGTCTTCCCTTTGTAAAAAGGTATGAGATACAATTGATATAAATGAAAACTGATTCTTCCCCTTATAGACAAAAAGTATGGAAGCTATCTGTGGGTCCAGAAGGACTCCTGAGCTGTGTGTTTTAGCTTGTGTCTCATGTGGCTCACTTGTGGTGCACCAACTGGTACCACAAACCCGGGCGGGGTAATGATACTTTTGTGACTAGCATTCATGCTCCATGGATTCACACACTTACACTACACCTGAATTTGGAAATTGCTATGAGAGAAGTGAGTTTCCAATGATTATTCTCTTTGCCCTTGCAGCAAGGGCATTGACTGCCCCTGCTGGCTTTGAATTTACAGGGCAAAGGAGATGCCGGAACCAACAGTTGTTGCTTCTCCTCTTCCTTGACAAAACCTGGGATTTCTTGTAGTTATACTAAACAAACAAATAAATAGACAATTGCAGAAACTCTAAGGCCCAGATCCTTTGAATGTGTTTTGAGTTTTAGTAGATAGCATTAAAAATGAGCTCTGCTCCCACTGTGGCTCTCATTTCCATTGAATTTTCATTTGCCTTATGTACACATAATTTCTCTACAAACTTCTAAGTTCATAGATGAACACTAAGCTACCATCACTAAAACTCCTGAATACTGCACTGTACCTGCGGCAGATGTTTTCGGCTTTGACACAGGAAAGCATTTTAGGATTTTAAACCATATTTCAAAATCAATGCTCATTTAATTCATTTGTATAACTAATTACATCATGGAGACATTAAAAATAACTTATTACTATATGCTACATGATGTGATAATATTTAATAGTGACTATGTAGAATAAAGTACTGATAAGTACATAGGATTTGAGATTTTATGACTTACAGATGATTAAGTTTTATACATTTTATAAGTATCATATGAATTTTACAAAAGGAAAACATGAAGTTCAAAGCGTGTCCTAAGCTACCTTTCATGAACCCACAATTCCTCACTAATTCCATTCCCACTTCCAGAACGACATTCCTTCCTTTCATCCTAGATTCTCACAGCCTTGGGAAAGAGGTCATTGGGAATGTTCAGTGAGGTCACATTTCAGATATGTTTCTGAAAGATATTTATGAATCTGTCCCATTTCTTCCCTCTGTTTGATTAATTGAGTACTTTTATATCCACTCCCTCTAAGAATAGCTTATCTCCACTCTTTATCAGCCATTATTTAGCCCAGAGTTATCTTCTACATCCATGGGAATGATCCAGTTCCCAGATGCTCAATTTTGTGCACTGAAGCAGCGTCACTGGTAAGTCTTCCTTCCTCCCCTTTAACTTCTAGCTCCACAAAATTTAACTCACATATCCATTTCCTAAAATAACTAGTATAAAGTAATATAAAGGTCCACTGATATGATCATCATTTATGTCCCAGGTTTGAGCTTGTATTAACACCATGGGTCAGATGAGGTTCTTAATAAAATAATGAAAGGAGAAGTGATGCCTTGCTGGAGAAGCTGAGTATCACAACTGGCAATGCTTCGCAAGGTGGAATAGTTGTGATTATGATAGCCCCTGTAGAAAATAGGATCATACTTACATCATAGATCAGTGGTTAGCTTCCTTCCTAATTCTTCAGTCCTTTATTACAGGCCTCATCATGTGGTGAGCCCCCAACCATAAAGATTACTTTATTGATCTTTCATTACTGTAATTTTACTACTGCTATGGTTGATATTTAAATAATTTTTTGAAGATAGAGATTTGAAAAAGGGATTGCAAACACAGGTTGAGAGCCACAGTGATAAAGGGTACTTCCTGCTGTCAGTAGAAGTACACAGGAAAGTCAGAGCTTAAGCGATTGATCATGTAGACCCTTTCTCCTTCCTGAAGAATTGATCCAACCTCTGCATAGGAGAACATACTGAACATATGACTGTTTGAACTTATCTGGTATTTTAGAAATCAGCTAAACCATATGGTTGCTTTGAGGTACATGAGCTATGGGATTTCAAACAGAATACTGTTTTTGTTTTGTTTTGTTTTGCTTTGCTTTGCTTTGTTTTGGTTGGTTGGTTGGTTGGTTGCTTGCTTGCTTGCTTGCTTGCTTGCTTGCTTGCTTGCTTACTTGCTTTTTTGGGATAACATCTCACTATGTAGATCTAGCTGACCTAGAACTCACTGTAAACTAGATATGTCCACCTCTGCCTCGTAAAGGTAAAAGTCAACACATCTGACACAAGCACACCTATTGTTAAATAGGTTGTAGAAATTATCTTAGTCTCTAACATACCCAGAACCAAGTAGGTTCTAAGCATGTTGCTTGCTCTCTCAAGCTTTATAATTCACTGACAAGTCCATAGTTCATTCAAAACATATCTTATTCTATACCATCTACCACTTATTTTAATGAAATTATTCATGTTATACTATTTGAAATGGTCATGAGCAATACTTCTTTAATTTCTCTATAACAGTCAGATTATTATTTCATCAGATCATGACTAAACTTCAGTTTCCAGATTTGAAGGACCATGACACCAATTTTATAGCAAAAATATCAAGTATATATCCATTGTAAGTGACAAATATCTCAAGGTAACTCCGATTTGCCTAAAAAGCAGTTGAAAGGGTTTAAGAATTATGCCATAGTATGTCATTGTGGAGACATTTAGATGATATTGCCAAACTTGCAGGAAAGCTATCGTTTTCCTTAATATCAGGAATCAGGGATATCGCTGAGACACTGTCAGGCAGTGACTGTTAGAATGAGGAGGTACATTATCTGGAAGATCTGGAAACCAGGCATATGAGGAAGTCTGACTGGATAAACTGCAGTAACAGCTGGAGTGTTGGCTGATGCCCTCCACAGAGAGAGTTTAGTTTCTCAGACTCCATGTCTAAAATACACCTGGAGAGTATTATATGATGTTTGGAAATGCAAGTCTATCGAATCTGCCCTCCATGTTTGCAAAGTTAGAGGAAGAACTGGCTCTGGCATTTAATAGACATGCGAAGAGCCAAATGATGGAGAGGACACATGAGCCGGCACACCAGTGATCAAGTTTCAGCTCCTCCTTGCAGCAACTGATCCCTTGTCTTTTCTGACCTGTTGATTTGTGCTCATAGTTAATATTCATGATTCAGATAAGATTTTTCTAAAGGACGCTTAACATGTGGTCCAATGTGCTATCGTTTTATAACACCTGCTGAAAGAAAACATTAGAGATCAAGGGCTTTTGTTTTTGTTCTTCAAAACAGATTTAGCCCACAGAAGAAGAAGAAGGAGGAGGAGGAGGGGGGGAGAGAGAGAGAGAGAGAGAGAGAGAGAGAGAGAGAGAGAGAGAGAGAGAGAGAGTTGCATTTATCAAAATTCAGAAAAAGAATGAACATTAGACTGCAAACTTATAAAAAAAAGTAACAAGGAAAAAATTAGGAAAAAATATGTATCAATATGTTTCAGAAAATGCAGCAGTTGCCTGGAGCTAAGAAGCAAAATGCACATCTAGACCCAAGAGGAAACCTTATAAAATGAATAACTGCAAATGCAAGGATTTCATACCAAAATATACTTAGGGATATAATAACGAATGTTTTACAGAAAATGCTTTGGGTGTTATGACATCCTCCATCCTATTTCTATTTCCTAATCTCCATCTCACAGTGCTCCATCTGTGAAATAATCATGCTGCAATTTGTATTTCTAAGGAAGAGAAAAACGAAAAGGGGGAAAAAGCCAGTTGTTAACATCACTCAATATTAATTTACAGAAAATGGCATAGCCAATCTGGCTGTAGTTAAATAACCCTAACCATTCTTCTCTTTAAAACCAGTTGTCTGGGGAAGGTATGGGGACAATGGGAATGAAGAAGAATGGGGGGAGGGAACTGAGAGACCACAGGTGGGGGAAGGAGAGGATAAAAAGGCAGAAAGAAAGAGAGAGACACACAGAGGGAGGGAGGGAGACAGACAGACAGAGAGAGACAGAGACAGAGAAAGAGAGAGAGAGGAGATGATGGTGGTGGTGATGGTGGTGGTGGTGATGATGATGATGAGGGGGAAGAGAAAGAGAGAAAAGGAAAACACAAAGAGACAGATAAAGAGAACATGTAGAAGGAAGCAAGGATAGAAAATGATGGTGCAGAGACAATAGGACACACCACAGCAGTAAGGACTCCAGAATCCTAGCCCCATACAATCACAAATCCACTCCTTTGATTTACCAACTGTAAGAAGGAAAACATATTTTAGCTGTCTACACTTAATTCCTGACAGAAGACTGAATTTAAGTGTATGGGCACAGACAGAAATTTCTTGAAAATATGGTTTGCTTATGTCTGTGAAAGAGGAGAGGAATGAGGGACAAAAATCAGAAGAATATAAGTAAGCCAGGAAAGTACATGATTTTGAGATAGTTGTCCATTTGTAACTAGAGCCTGCCGTTTTAAAATTGAAATGAAAAAAAAAGTCATGTATTTATCAGTATTAAGTCATTGGCCATTTTTTTTCTTGGATACTTTATTTATTTGTATTTCAAATGTTTTCCCCTTTCCAGGTCTCCCCTACAGAAAACCTCTGTGCCATCCCCCTCCCGCTGCCTCTATGAGGGTGCTTAACCCCCCACCCACTCCCATCCTCCTGCCCTGGCATTCCCCTATACTGGGCATTGTACACCCCCAGGACCGAGGGCCTCTCCTCCCACTGATGTCCAACAAGGCCATCTTCTGCCACATATGTGGCCAGGTCCATGGGTTGCTCCATGTGTATTATTTAGTTGGTGGTCTAGTTCCCAGGAGCTCTGTTGACAATATTGCTCCCTCCATGGGGCTGCAAACCCCCTCAGTTCCTTCACTCCCTTCTCCAACTCCTCTGTCAGGGACCCAGAGCTCAGTTCAATGGTTGGCTGTGAGCTTCCTCCACTGGACAGTCTTATCAGGCTTCCACCATTAATGTCCTAAGAAAGACAGGTGAGTGTAATCTGGATTTAAGTAGTCCATGCTCACTACATTTATGTACAGACCACAAAACTGAGAGATACTGCTTCCATTGTATTGATATTCAAGGAAGTTCAAAGGTAGACAGTGTAATAAAGAACTAAATACAATAACACTTTATAGAGTTTTTCATTTTTTTTTTCTATTTCCCTTTACTTCATTCAATGCCACATCTATGTGGAGCCTATTATGACTTTCCCAAGACCTTGTCGATACAAAAGCTCAGCTCTCATCCTTGAGGAGAACAGGTGACAGTTTACTCTGGAGCAGAATACTGGAGACCATTGCCGGGAACACAGATTTAACTACACCAAGTACATTGCTCCTAAATGCTGATTCTTGTGTGTGTGCGTGTGCGTGTGCGTGTGTGTGTGTGTGTGTGTGTGTGTGTGTTTATGGCAACAGAACAAGAATGGAGTAACTTGAGAATCCATTCAAACTCCTTAGTGGTAATAACAGGTTGCATTCAAAGAGGGAAATCTCGGCTTCAGATACTATCCAATGGTATTCTAAGCCTTCTGGCAGTAGAGTTGAGTTGAATCAACTCAATAATTTCACCAGATAATCACAAGGTGTTAGGTCAAACACTATGGTAGCCTGGGAAGACAACATAAATAGTTAAATATAATTTGACTTCTAACCTACGGAAAGAGTTAGAAAAACTCCCTGATAGGCAGATAGGACCATAACTAGGTAACAAAGATGGTAAACTTCCAAGTTCCAGACTTCTTCCATGCCCTCCTGACTTTAAGCCTGTCACTTTTAAACGCAGGCCTCTTGGACTGTTCCTGCTGTAGATGCACCAGTAGGCCCCCTGCTGATGGACTGGTTCAACCAATTCAAGTAGATCAGAACTTGTTGCACAGTACCTGTTGGCCAATCAACTAGTGTCTTTCTTCAAGCTGACCAACCCTAAATTAAGTCAGGAAGACCCTGAAAGACTTTAAAACCCCAATGCCCTGGCTTTTGGCTTTGTGATTCCCCTCTTGGCTTTGCAGAGAGACTTTCTGTCAAAAAATTTCTGAATGTTTGCCTTCCCTCACACCTAGCAAAAGCCTTTGTTCAACTGCTGGCTCTGTCTGTTCCTGTTTGCTGGTTTCTAGATTTCTCTGCTGCTACTTGCTACACTTGATTTTTTTTTTTTTTTTTTTTTTTTTTTTTTTTTTTTTTTTTTTGTCTCCTTTTAATTCATTAACTGATAAAGTGAACTCAGTCGAAATCCCTAGAGAGTAACATTAAGGTATTCTAGCTGTTCAGATTCACAGCTCTAACACGTTAGTCATCCTTTGTTGTTGTTGTTGTTGTTGTTTGTTTGTTTGTTTGTTTCCAGAGAGGGTTTCTATGTGTAGTCCTGGCTGTCCTAGAACTCACTCTGTAGACCAGGTTGGCCTCGAACTCAGAAATCTGCCTGCCTCTGCCTCTCAAATGTTGGGATTAAAGGCGTGCACCAGCACTGCCCGGCACATTAGTCATCCTTGCAGAATCTTTTAATAAGATGAGTGTATCTTTGCCGTAGAATTTAGTTCAGACTATTAGTGGTACTGGCCTACCGCTATTGTGTAAACATTCCCTGACTCTATTTGACCATAACCATAAGCAAGGCCCTATGGCAGGAGGCCCAAGAGGCCTTTGTTTTTTGGTTTTTTTTGTTTGGTTGGTTGGTTGGGTTTTTTTGGTGTTTTTATTATTCTTTAATCTTTTTTACAGTCCAGTTGGTTTTTTTTGTTTGTTTGTTTTGTTTTGTTTTTGTTTTTCAAGACACGGTTTCTCTGTATAGCCTTGGCTGTCCTGGAACTCACTTTGTAGACCAGGCTGGCCTCGAACTCATACCATCCTGTTGTTATCCCCATCCTGGTCCATGCTCTAACTGTTCCCCATCCCATACCTCCACTGGGTCTCCAAGGGGATACTCCCACCCTTCCCACCCACCCCAAACCTACCCACTCTGTGGGGCCTCAAGTGTCTCAAGAATTAGATGCATCTCTCTCACTAAGGCCAGACCAGGCAGTCCTCTGCTGTATATGTGTTGGAACCTCCTATCAGCTGGTGACTGCGTCCTTGTTGGTGGCTCAGCGTCTGAGAGATCTCAGGGATCCAGGTTAGTTGTTTTTAAATACCAGGCATTTTGGAAGTTTGCCACTTTTGATATTGAGTCATGGTCCTATTTGTCTGCCAATCAGGGACTGTGTCTAACTCCATTACTAGGTTAGAAGTCAAATTATTTTGAACTATTATTGTCTTCCCAGTGCACCTTTGTTTGATACCTTTTATTTGATACAAATAAAAATAGTAGCATAGGACTGAAATGAAATGAAATGCTAACTTTTAATAATACATCTCCACACAATCACCCAATCAGCTACTATTTGAAGGCGTTTGCAGCAGTTGTATGCTTACCCCACTCCTCCTCTCCATCCTCCCCCTCCTTCTCTCCATTCTCCCCCTCCTTCTCTTCATCCTCCCCCTCCTCCTCTCCATTCTTCCCCTCCTCCTCTCCATCCACCCCTTCCTCCTTTCCATTCTTCCCCTCCTCCTCTCCATCTTCCCCCTCCTCTTCTCCATCCTCCTCCTCCTCTTCTTCATCCTCCCCCTCCTCCTCTCCATCCCCCCCCCATTTCTCCATTTCTCTTCTTTTCCTCCTCCCCCCATGTTCTGTCCTGAGTGAATTGAATAAGATTAATCAAAGCACTGCTGATTTGTGCGTCCGAACCACAGATTAGCCGTCAATCACACAGTGAATTTAGGTTCCATTTAATCTTTGTCATTCAGCTTTCAAATGTATAATCTATATAAAGAAAGGCAATGATTATTCCATTTTAAATGACAATTAAAGCATTGCGTTTGAATTTTCTGTCAATAGGAAAAAGTTTTAAGATGAATGCTCCCATCTCAGCAGTTATAATTGAAAGGACCTTTTACCTCATAATCCCTTTCCATTATCTGCGAGTGAGGAGCACGCTTGGAAAGGTAGAAGAACTGGAACTCAATTTTTGACACAATTTTCTTTTGCAAAATAATACTGTGTTTTTCAGTTATCAAGTTTTTTTTTTTTTCTGTACTATCTTGAGATAATTTTGTAAGAAAAGAATGGTTTTCTTTGCTTTCACAAATCTTAAGGGGAAAAAAATGCCTGTAAGTCCTCCTAGGGATCTAAGTTCTTCCCAATGCCCTGTACAGCCATCCCCTGATATGACCCTTTCATCCCTGTTGTTGAAGAAAACGACCATGGGGAAGCCAGCATGCTTAAGGGGTGAAAAAATTCAGGGTGAAGTTTTTTTTTTGTCTGTCTACTGGCTTGTACAGAAAGGCTTCTAGAATATTTATAAAACATGACCACTTACCATGCAAGTAACCAATATTCTGTCCCAAGACAAGAAGTTATTTCAAAGAGTTGGAGACATGTTGTCAATATTCTGGGCAATCTTACATTTAACCTAAATCAGCAGCTGTACTACACTCAAAAACCAGAGCAGCTTCTAACATTATTTCTATTTCTCTGACATATTTTCTCTCTTTTTTTCTTTAAAATTAATGTTTTACTTTAATTACCTATTTTCTCATACTTGAATTGTTACTATCTAAATTCATATTGCACACACACACACACACACACACACACACACATCTTTTTTTGTTTTTTGTTTTTGTTTGTTTTGTTTTGTTTTGTTGGTTTGGGGGGGTGGTTTTTTGTTTTTGTTTTTGTTTTTTTTTTGTTTTTTGTTTTTTGAGACAGGTTTTCTCTGTATAGCTCTGGCTGTCCTGGAACTCACTTTGTAGACCAGGCTGGCCTCGAACTCAGAAATCTGCCTGCCTCTGCCTCCCCAAGTGCGAGGATTAAAGGTATGTGCCGCCATGCCCAGCTACACACACACACACACACACACACACACACACACACACACACACGTCTTAAACAAAGGTAGAATTGTAAATTAACAAAATCTCCATTTCCAGCCATAAGAAATCTCCTTTCATCTGCTTGTTCTTGGTAATGCAAATTTACTTGGATGCATGCAGAGCATGAAGGTAAGCCCCTACTGCTGATGGTACTGCACATATAAGACATAGGTCTCAGACTACTTGATCTGGATCTAAACTTCTTCCTACTCTTACCAGAAAGTATGAAGTAGCCTGCCAAGCAACTAATAGTCCTACCCAGCTGCCTCCCCTAGAAACAACAAAGACCAGCATCGCAGGATAACCATAAAGGAGCAATAGTGATACTCAGATGTTGGTAGCCATCAAGATTTAAGGCCCACTCCCCAGAAAGAAAGTCATGCCTGGTAACAGAAACCTGGGCAAATACATGGGGTTAGTGAGGTCATGAATTTTAGAAGAGCTAGATCATTAATTCCTTATCCACATTCTAATTCTTATCCTTATCCAAATAAGTAACACTATCACCCTTCATCAAAGAAAGTTCTCCACAGAAAATGGAGCCATAACAGAAATCCACACCTGAACTCAGTGCAAAGATCAATGGACAGTCTCGTGGGGAGGTCCAACCACAGTGGATAAGCAGCAGCCCAGCTCCCTCATCTGTGACTCAAGAAGCATCCTAGAAGCAGCAGTAGGGATATTGTTAAGAACCAGAATGTCAGCAGGTGGGTGGTGTGAACCCTTCTCTTAGAAATGATTCCATAAACACAATCCAGTGTTGTTTGTATGATAACATCCATAAACATGATAAACCAGAAGGGGAAAATTGTATGTGGCTGCAATCCCAGACAAAGAACTACAGGCAACTAGTGACTGAAAGTGGGAGAATCAACCTCTTTAAAGGGTGAGTGTCTTAATTGGTTATGCAATATGAAGTGGGCAGACCTGAAACCATATACACAGAGACAATAAAAATGGACTCAGCATGTTCTTTTGCTTTTGTTTTTTTTTTTTGTTTAGTGTTTATGTGTGGGAGTATAACAAAAACAATCAAAGAAAAAGAGGGTATCAGTTTAGTGAGAGTGGGGACATGGGAGGGCTTAGTGACGGGAATGGCGAAGGGCCTGGGGGAGGAAAAGAAAAGGTTGATTGATGTTATCGTGTTTTAATTTACACTATAAAATAATTAAATTAAAAATTGGGATTTTATATGTGCTCATATCATTTGCATTATTATTATACGACCACATTATGACCAGGTAAGTCAAACCATATTAGCTAAGACATAGTAAATAATTCTAATCTGAAGCATACAGAATATACCTGGGAGAGAAGAATTAATTTATGTTTAAGCATCTAATTTAGCCCTGAATTAAAAGTAAGAAAAGGAACAAAAAATAATAAAAAGTAGAACAGGGTCTATCTTTGGGAATTTTATATATAACTATAAAATTAATAAATTATTTGATTTCACAAATTGCGTTCTGTTGCTACTATAAACACAATCATCAAAGGAGACCTAGGGGAGGATAGGGTTTAGTTCATCTTATACATCCAGGTAACAGTCTATTGCTGAGAGAAGTCGGGACAGGAACTCAAACCAGAAACTAAAGAAAAAGCCATGAAGGAAGGCTGCATACTGGCTTCCTCTCCGAATCACTCTGCTTGCTTTCTTCCTCTGCCCAGACCTACCTATATAGGCATGGTGCTGCCCATAGTAGGTTGGCCCCTTCCACATCAACTCTGATGCCCATCGCTGCTCTATGCTTAACAGTCTGAATTTGGAAACAGACTAGATGTCCACCAACTGATATATAGATAATAAAAATGTGGCACATTTATGTTAGAGAACACTATTCAAATGTTAGAAAAAATGAAATCATTTAATTACAAGTGAATGGGTGGATCTGGTAGCATCACCCTGAATGATGATAATCCAGACCTCCCAAAACTAATATTGCACATTTTTTTCCTTACATGTGAATGTTAGCTTTTGAACTTTGGATATGTATATTACAATACAAATGAAGACAGAGGTACCTAGTAAGTAACAAAGGTTGGGAGAAGGGAATATGCCAAGGGAGGAGAAATAGAATATAATATTATGGAGAAGTAAAGAGGAAACTAGAATAAGAGGGTTAAAAGTAGAAGAGATTGGAGAGCAGAGTAAAGGAGGAAATATGTAGAGGGACAATTGTTACTAAAGGCCTTTTGAAGATTCATGAAGAAACCTACATACAGATGCTTCCTACAATATATACATGTGTGAAATGAATTTAAATTGAGCCATCATATAATGGGGAAGACAATGCCTGAGCTAAATATCTTATGCACCAGGTAAAACTCTCACGCTAGGAATGGTTGCATTTTGTTGAGTCACTGGGCAAAGTTGTCCCATGGTCCACCACCCACCCCCACAGAGAAAAACATCACAGGCTATTGCCAAGGTAACTACCACCTGCACATATACAGACACTACAGGCTATTGCCAAGGTAACCACCACCCCCAGATATATAAACATCACAAGCTATTGTCTAGGTTATTGGTTGTTTTCTACAATCTGATACAAGGCTATACTGCTGCAGACAATACCTATGTCATCAAATAAGAGAAAGTTGATATGGTGCCCAACTAGATGTTTCACCTCTATTAACTATTCACGGTGTTGGAATGTACTCTTCACACTACAGTAGGAAAGAAGTAGTTGTCAATTACACAGCTACAAACCCTGCACTTATAACAGTGACCTGACTTCAGATATACTGATGTAACAATATCTGTGCAACTGATGCACAAATATCATGAGAGACCCACAACTGGATGATATGAAGAGAATGAAAGACTTCGAAGCACTCAGTCCTAAGTGGGATGTCTTCATTGATCCCCTCCTCAACCAGAGAGCATGGGAGGCATAAATGTTGTAAGAGCCATAAGTGGTACATGGATCCAAGAAAGTGTCTTCCGGAAAAAACAGAATGGTTGCACATAGAAACAAACTCTCACAGACTGTGACAACACATACAAGTTCTGCTGAGGTTCAATCCAGACAAATCCCAAAAATGAATAGGGTAATTGGATACAAAGTTCTACTCCTAACCCAGAAACTATTTGCAATTAATATTTGCTAGGAAGGAAAAAAATCATTCCTTTTTCTCCACTGGAGTGTCACTGTGTCTATCAACCATAAAACAGTGCAGTTCCCATCACCAGGAGTAGTTGGCCAACACCAAACAAAGCCTTTTGTTATTGTTATTGTTTTTTCATTTGTTTCGATTTTCATTTTTGTTTTTTGGAAATTGTATTGAGAGGGGGGAGAGGGAGAGGGAAGGAAGAAAACGTGATCAATATATATATTGTATAAAAATAATTAAAGATAAAATCTAAAAACAACAAAAGTGAAAATTCCTTAGAGACATATTCATAGGCTAATCCAATCTCAGAAATTTCCCAACTGAAACTTCCTCAGCTAACTCTGGGCTGTGTCAAGTTGACATCTGAATCTAGCTAGGATAGGTATGTTAAATAAAATCATATGGTTCTTGTGCATATACTTTCTATGAAATGATTGGTTTCTATGAGATAATTTTTAAATACTCAAGATACTTATTGATGATCTAAGGGAAATTAAATCTGACTTTTTTGGGTATCTAGCTTCTGAGAATACTGTGTTTTGTTAATGCTCTCTAAATCATTAAGAGATCATTTCATTTTCCCCAAGGTTAAACTGGAATTTTTTTCTGTGTCTGACAGCAACACTCATTGTAAATTGCAGTTTGTTCCCCAATGATAGCACTGGCCAGCATAGTTTATCATCATTCATGTGTCTGTTCTGTGCTGTGCTGACTCTCCCTGAAGCAGTTACCCCTGACAAAACAGACATGTGAGTGATAGCTATCCATTAGTGACTGAAAACACAGGTGTCCAGTAAACATAAGGTTAGCCCATTTTACTGGATACGTAAGTTTGTCTGTGATGAGACAGTTCCATATATAAAGCCACAAATAAAATATATCCTACCTATTCTATTGAAGCAGTATACCAAATGTAGCCACTTTGCTATTATGGAGCTTTTCATTTGCATCATTTAATTGTTACTACAGTAAATTGTGTTATTTATTCAGAAAAAGCCAAAAGAGTTAAGGCTACCTGTGAACACAAGTGATATTAAGTGCCTAAAGAAGAAAACGGAACAAACATTAGAAATAAATGAATTTGGAACGAGGTAAATGTCTTTCCAAACAGTCACAGTTTGTTTACCTATATTGATAACCTTGTGCACATGTAGATGGCTGAAGTTTATGCCCTTCACATTTCTGAATTTTATTTTCATTCACCTTTAACTATAGAGGGTATTTTATGTGTGTGCATATTGTTTTATGTTTTGCTTTTTGCCTTCAGGTAGCTTTTCAGAAGGCACCCCAGAGTTTTAAACATGATTTGAATATCCTTTTCTATCTCTTCTAATGATTTCTGCTTGGAGACTTAATCCATATTCTGCCTGTGATTTCTACTTAATCATCTTAATCATGTTTGTATTGTTTGGGCTGTTCGTGTGCTACGCTATTGTGCTGAGCTTTTCTGAAGCATCTTAAAAGCATAATTTTTATCCTTTCATGTTGTTACACCATCGCGCTTTCAGGCAACTCTTGCTTTCAGAATTGGAACCAGAGGAAATATGTGCAATAATAATGTGCATCCATTGACATGTTTAGAGAAGAAAAGCTGAAACAAAATGCTAAGAAGTAAGTACAAATTTTCTGAGTCTTCCTAGACTCCACAAAAATAGTCATGCCTTTCCATAAATTTAAGATAAAAGGTTAAAAATGTTTAAAGTACATGAAAATTGCAAAATCATCCCCACAAAGCACAGAATTGCAAATAGTTGAAAACCTATGATCAGAAATATTCATTTTGACCAATTTGTCATATTGAAAAGCTTGTCATTATGACTGATTTCTTAAATCTGCCATCTTATTTTCAAAAAAAAAAAATCACTTGTAATTTAGTAAAATCACTCTATATACAGTTTCTGGAGTGACCACTAAAACTGAAGTATCCCTCCAAATTGAAGACTGCATACAGCCTGAATGATCATAATCCTTTGGGAGAATTCATTACTCTATTTGCTTTACATTTGAACTGTTTTGGTGAATTCCTTCACAGGTGATGTTGAGAGAAAGGTATTACAAAATGGAAAATCATTTGTGCACTAGATTTTTCAAGTTATCTGTAACTATTAGTAACTTTATTTCCTTAAAAGATTACATGTTCTATGTGTCTTGACAACAATGTGTAACTTGGCCAATTACACAAAGGAGATTGGAAATAAGACTAGAGGGGAGCATTGGAAACAAGGTAAGAACTATGAATGTCTAGAAACAATGTTGTCTTCCAGAGCAGTGTGTGTGAGTGTGTGTGTGTGTGTGTGTGTGTATACAGGTGATATTTTATGGGGATGATGAGTATATTTCTTAATAGGAATGATGTGGTCTATGATCCTCCTACCACTGGGACAGACAATAAGTACAGTAATTATCCTAAATTTTATGAAACAGAATAACAAAAAAGAACAGAGTTCAATATTGAAGAAAGGTTGGTTTAAGATAGTTGCAATAGGGGAGAACAACAGAACTTACGTCTGCTGAAAGAAAGGTCCAGTGTGCTCTACAGTATTAGGGCAAGCTAAATGAAAAGCACAAGACTGTTGGAGAGTAGGTTGATCAGTGGGATGTGTCAGACACACTGGGTTGTGCATAAATTTGCAGGCTTTTTTTTCATTGATTACACCATCTGTGTTTGTTATCCAGCAAAGCTAGATCCCCACACTCCTATAGAATAAGACATAGGGGCCTATCTTTCTTCATCTTTATATTTTGAGATAAAAATTGGGTCTCCAAAACTGAATAATCAGAATTATGAAATAAGTATCTTTTAAAACATAAATATAACTGTGAATATGCTGATTTGACAAGAATTCTAGGCTCACATATGACCACTTGGTTCACACTTAGTATCACTGTTTGGGGGGTGTTTTGGGACATTTAAGGGGTGGTGAAAGCTTTGGGTGCTTATAACCTCACTGTGCTTCCAGGTCACTCTTTCTTATGTGGATGGGCATGTTATCTGTCAGCCTGCCAGTCTGCCCTCAGGCCTGCTGCTTGCTGCCATGCCTCCCTACTTAAAGGGACACTAATCCCTCTGGAACTATCAGCCAAAATAAACTTACCCTTCCATAGTTGCTTAGGGAAATTGATTGCAGTCATTATAATCACGGTAATTTATCACACCAATTGAACGGTAGCTAATTCAATGAGTTTCTATGTTCACAAAGAAAAGTGCTGTCTGGTATGATCTACTTATTTTATTTATAAATATATATAAATCTTATCGCATGGCAACAGGGCTTCTATGGAGTGTCTTATTGGTTTCCTGTTAGGCATCTTGGAATCTGAAAGTCAAACTTAGAAAACTTGTGAGGCTTGGAATTCATTATTAAATCCCTGGGTACAGGAAAGTCTAGAGGTTTAGTGATCTTTTGAGGGCTCAGTGATACTAGAAAATGTATGGGTGTTACAATTTTATTTTAAGTAATGTAGTTGCCATATTGATGATGCCATTGATCAGCAAAGGTGGTGGCCTCCATGCTGGTGAAGTCACCAACCAAGATGTTGAAAAAGCCACTTTTTGGCTGTGGTTAGCTCAACCCCACAATATAGGAGCCAGCTTTTTCTTCAGGGCACATGTGTTTGGAAATAGCAACCCCGCCCCTGTTCTTTAAAACGACACATGAGTTAGGTTGTCATGGATGTAGAAGGAGACAGTAGAGGGGACCTGGACATGTAGGCCTGAGAAGCAATGCACGGAAGCTAGAAGGAATTCTGTAGTTTCAACTCAAGTACAGGGAAGATGTCGTTCTTACCACGAACTGGAATTATGAACACCAAGTGATATATGTTGATGAAAAAGGAAACTAAGAAAAAAACTGGAAAAGCATGAAGGTATGTCCAACTCTATACATAGTGCTGCTGATCTTAATGAATATGGAAAAACTGGGAAGAAGAGAGTGGCCCTGACACCATCCGAAAATAGGCAGATATGTGATCCTCCATATTGACTGAAGTTTAAATCCTGAGAAACGAACTTGTGAAAACAGCTAATCCTGGTTTAAAACCTTAGTGTCCATATGTGATAGTTTTATCCACTGAGTAAAGCAACTGACTGAGGATCTCAGGTTCTAAGGAATTCCCAAACTGGAACCCATAAAGCAGCTTTCTGTTTTCTTCCCATTCCTACAGCATCCTCTAAACTCACCAACATTCTTTGTGAGAATGGTGGATAGGAAAAGAAGAAAATCTTAAGCAAAGAGAGA
The DNA here is from genome assembly GCF_900095145.1 of Mus pahari. NCBI lineage: Eukaryota > Metazoa > Chordata > Mammalia > Rodentia > Muridae > Mus > Mus pahari. The sequence continues at coordinate 112,386,960 of NC_034593.1, read as the reverse complement.
GAGAGAGAGAGAGAGAGAGAGAGAGAGAGAGAGAGAGAGAGAGAGAACATAGACTGCTAAACTTACAACTATTTACCTCTCATCATGTGGTCATAATTCAGTCACAAATATTTGGACAAAACAAACAAACAAATGAAACAACGACAACACTAACAGAGAGGCATTTCGAGAAATGAGCCTTCCCCCACCCCCCCAGGAAGACAGGGCATTCTGCAAAGCAGCTTAGAGACCTACAGCAAAGCAGAGAAAGGATCTTACCTCTTTTGTTTTCAGAGACTTTCCAGTAATATCCTTGTGAAGACCACCAAAAATACTACTGGAATTTTAGGATCCAATCTGAATTTCCAGATAATGTGGGGAAAATCAAGATTTCCGCTTGGGGGGTCATAATATCATTGATAAAAAGAAATTATAAATGAATGGACTCAAACAGAAGATAAAGGACAATTTTATTGGAGTTTAAAAGAAAAACCTACAGGATTAGCAAGGTGTAAACCTAAGCAGCTGCCCAGAAAAGGAACAGAGAGACAAGAAGGAAAAGCTATGCCACTCAAACTGACTAAGATGGTGGTCAGACACATGGCTGGCCAGCAGCCAGAAGGCAGGGACAAGGCACTAGAGAAAAAGTAAGGAAGCACAAAATGTTGGAGCATGCGTATAAAAAAAAGAGAAAGAAGAAAAGAATAAGTTATATACTCCTGAATAATCAGAAAGGCCTCATAGCTGTGACTTGGTAAGCATACAGGACAACATATGTGACTGGGGTGAGCTTTGAGATAAAGAGCCTTCACCACCTCTGTTTTCGTTAGCTGCTTTGTACTTCTAATAAATAATGTCAGGTCTCAGCCTCCTGTCCCTGCTGCAGCGACGCCTGCCTGTTGTCTGACTCCTTGGACAGTATGGATCAAAATAGAGACAAAAGATTCTGGGTTCAGTTCAAGGATGAACATTTTTTCCTTCATCGTTATTAATATATCATTATTAATGTATTGATACTAATGATGCTCTGCAAGTAGAGCCTGCTTTGTTCCCTTATCTAAGTTCTTTCTTCCTTATTTCCCTGTCCTTGTGGCTTTATTTTGTTTGCCCCAGAAGATAATCCTCCTTGGCTTTATCTCATGCTGTATTTTTCTGCTTAATTAAAAGGTTAATTTCTTTTCTGTTGCTATGACAAAATACCTTGTCTAAGACAACTTATAAAAGAAATAGGTGAGGAAAATATTTTAACTAACATTTGCAAGAGCCCCGTGATATTCACTGGATGTGTTGGCCATGGCAAAATATTCTCTGTGTGAGAAATCAAAACAGTGCTGTTACAGCTGTGTAAATAAAATTGACTTTATGTTCAAAATTATGAAACCCTAGAAGTGAATGAGGTAATTGTGTTGTGGAAGTATCATCAAGAAGATATGGCAACTATGAGAATATACATGTACATTCAGCATCAGAGAACATCAGTGCATGAAGCAAATGCTAATTCATCTGCAGGAGATAAACAAGATGTACAGTTCCAGCAGTGTATTTAATGCCATTCTTCAAACAATGGACAAATAATCCAAGTGGAAATTAAACTTCAACTCCAGTGTTATCTTCCTTCAATCTGTCCTTCTGTCCTTCTTTTTGTCTTTCCTTCTTCCCTCCCTCCCCCTCCCCCCCCATCTTTCTTTCTTCCTTCCTTCCTTCCTTCCTTTGGCTTCCTTCTTTCTTTATTCAGTGTTGGGTTTAACACAGAATGTTGCACACGCTAGGGAGATAGTCTTTTCACCCCCACCCCCACCCCCGAGCTCTAGCTAACATGAAATTGGCCTCACACAATATAGACATTGGCAGAATATATATTCTTTTAAAGCACTTACAGATAATTAAACTTACATCAGGTCATGGGAATCTTTTTAAAAACCTGACATACAAATTGGTAATTCAAAGAAATTTGGAAAATTCAAAATTTTGAAAACTGAAACACAATTCCTGAGCAAATAATAGGCTGAAGAAGAATATCAAGAGGGTTACAAACAACAACCTTGATATAAATGGGAATGAACACACACATACCAAGCTTTGCAAAATGCAGCTAAACTTGTACTAAGAGAGAAAGTCATTGAAATGAGCAAATAAACTACCTGATGTTGTACCTCAACAGTCTAGGAAAGGTGAGAATTAAGCTCCAAATACACATTAAATAAGAAAGAACTGAGCAAAAATTAAATGTAATTGAGTTTATGAAATAATGAAAAACATTACTGAAACTGTTTTAAATACAAATTGGCACATCTTTTCGATAGCAAAGAACAAAGAAAATGAACTCAAATGAAACCACAAATAGAAGAAGCAACATAATTGATACAGAAGAAATACATAAAAAAAAAAAAAAAAAATAGTGGGAATCTACCACTAAACTGTGCCACGCCCACTCTAGTATCGATCACAACAGGCCTGAAAACCTGGAACGAGTCCTGAGGAAAAGAATCTCAAGGAGATTCAGCCTCCTAGAGTCCTGGCATTTTCTATAATCTATATACATGAACCCTATCCGCATGCTAGTATGATATATGCTCTCTTTCAATATTATTAATGCCTTTAAAGATTAAACTTTTACCATAGGTGAAATTCCCTTAAAGTCAGTGTTCCAAAGTCCTGATAATTCCTTAAAGCCAGGAGCTCGGAATTCAGCAAGAAGGTTACCTGTTCATTAACATTCTAATTCACTTCTAGTAAAGACTGGTGAAACCGATTAAGCATCACAAAGAACAGAGCCAAGCCCAGGGCAAAGCTTAGAGTAGTACACCTGTGGAAGTTCAGTTCATATGCAAGTATTTACCAAGGCCTAGGAAATAGGGGGGATGTGGTATTGCATTATTCATGAAATCTGCCAGAGCAGAACCCCCCAAAACAGGTTCTTCTGCTAGGCCCAAAGGAACAACATAATCGAGGGACCCCTGACAGTGGGGTTTAACTATTGACTAGCCTTGCACCTGACTTCCTCCTCAACCTGCCTGGTCCCACCCCCTGGTCTTTTCACGTATTCTATCCTTTGTCTTGTGTCATTTGTTACAATGGATGTATCCTGCCCCTCTTTTCTTGTTTGATCTGTATTAAAGATGTGATGCTCATTTTGATCAATACATTCAGTTTTACACCCTCTCACGTGTGGACTGTCTGTCACTCATTCGCTGAATCCTCACTCACCTGCAACCAAGAGACCCGTTCCCCACAGATCAGGGACCCAAAGTGAGGTCCAGTCTGTGGCAAAACTGTATTCAAGATAATCACATAGCCAAACAGAAACGAAAAACCTTTTAAAAACACATAAGCCACAAAGACTGATTTATAAAGGAATCGGAGAAGGATGAGAAAATAGAATCACCAGTGAACAGTCTCTTCCTAGGATAATTCCATGACCTGCTACCTACCTTCACAGCTAATTACATTAACACTTGCCTTTTTCAAATTAATGCCAGACACTGAAGTTGAGAGGAAGTTTCCAAACATGCTTTACACATCTCCCACTACTGTGATACAAAACTCTGTCAAGAATAAAAGTAAAGTACCAGATAACCTTCCCCAAGGAGAAACATGCACAGTATTTAAGAAAATGAGCCATAAAGCAAATTACACAACAATTTAAAAGGTAGAACCCCCTGAACAGGGGGGTTCATTCTGGGGACACGTAGATATAGAGGATTCACTAAACGAGTAAGCTGCTGTGGCACCACATTACCAGAAGGAGGAAAAAAATGAATTATGGTCTTAACAGATGCAGAGAAATCATTTGAAAAGCCCCACACTGCTATATGATGAAACCTTTTTAGGTACAGAAAGAACATATCTCAAGAAAATAATGTCAGACAAACTCATGGTTGGGTAGACAGGTAAGGTCTGTTCCTCAAAAAACATCAGTGAGAGAGGGGGAAAGAAAACATAACACATATGTGTGTGTGCACGTGTGTATGTGTGTGTACATATATAATTTATATAGAATACTTATGTGATTAATATATTATGTAGTACATATATATGTACACATATCTGAATATATATGTACAACACACACTATATATATGAAAGTCATTCATCTATAAGGAAAAAAATGATATCATTTGCAAGCAATGACAGAGGAAAAGAGGACTATGGACCTGAATGAAATATCTTTTTTTTTTTTTAAAGATTTATTTATTTATTATATTTAAGTACACTGTAGCTGTCTTCAGACACTCCAGAAGAGGGAATCAGATCTTGTTACAGATGGTTGTGAGCCACCATGTGGTTGCTGGGATTTGAACTCCAGACCTTCTAAAGAGCAGTCNGGTGCTCTTACCCACTGAGCCATCTCACCAGCCCCTGAATGAAATATCTTAACACTGAAAAATATTTTTGTAGGAACTAGTTAAGAAGGCATGGAAGTGCTCATTTGGTAGAGCATGTCTTTGTGGTGGAAGGAATGAAAAAGTGACTATAAGTATTGAGAAAGGAATGGGAAAGAGGAAGAGAATAAGATGAACATTATTAAAGGACATTGTGGGTAAATATTGCGATGAAACCCATCACTTTGTGATGAATACATTTATAAAAATCACACCAACACACAGGGATCTAGAAGTCATAAAAATTATGTTAACAAGCAAAAGACCCAACACAATCTATCATGTCCACTTGGAGACAAGGTGAAAGTATGAAGAAATGAAAACTAATAAACCATGGTAGAACAATGTTTCATTCAAGCAAAATGCAAGTGTGGGGCTAACATGGCTCAGTAATATTTTAGGCAGATTGTGGCAACACAACACATTTCTCAGAAATGATTCAGTAGAGTTCAAACCCAAGAGAAAACTCTGTCAAGCTCCTTGACTAGAAGGCATTACCCTCAAAGGGATCAAATGAGACAAAGTTAAAAAGTGCCATCAATCTTGTCTCTCGCTTCTCTACCACAGATTCCGTTACATCTCTGCCATCCGCATCCCCCAGGTGAAGGACTAGGAATGGCTTCTTATGGATTTGAAGCTATTATATTTAATTAACTAACCCTTTCAAGTTTAAAGCAGTTAACCACCTCTTATCTCTCTAGTTTCCTTCAACTAGTACCCCTGACTCTGACAGTTCTCCAGACTCACTGGCATTTAAATACCCTGTCCTGTGTCTCTCAGTGCATAAGTAGAACATCCAGCTGTTTATCCCAGGCTATTTATAAAAATGATGTGGGAAATATTTCTCAGGCAAAGGTTTTTCAAGACAGCAGAGTTTTTTTCCCTCAATATGCAAACTTAGCCAGTATATCTCTCAGCTATATCTAACAGGTGTATCTATTTTAAGCTCATATTTTCAGTGAAAACACATGCAATATACTTCCACATTCTCAAAACTCAGTACAATATTTTAATTAACAACCAATTATCATGATCAGGCAAGTTTCAACATCCATTCTAGTCATAACCAATAGAATGTTAGAAGTATAAGTAAGCACAGGGCAGGGTAGACTCCACACAGAGGGTAGTAAAGTTGGTGCATATCACCGGCAGGTGAGCTTCAGTTACAGGAAAAGTAACAGGTTAAAATTCTGACTAAACACAGCAAAATGTCTGTATACTATACAAGTATGTGCATCCCTATGTAGTTTTTATTTTTATTTTTGACATTTTAGGTAGGTAGCCTGCAGTTCTAAATATTCATTGTAATTTTCCCTTTTAAATAATGCATGGCTTCACAGTTAGTTTCTGTTATAAAGGCATTTGGTTTTTAGAAATGTAAAAAGTTCATGGGAATTTTGCATTTTGTTGCCACCTGGCACCTGCCTTCAAAGTTGGTGCCCCTCCTGTGAGTTTCTATCAACCACCTTTCTCTTCAGGCTCAGGTTTGAGCATTGGGAGAACTCAGCACCCTTTAGGGCTCTGATTTCTGCGTATGACAGATGCTATGACAAATGCACACCAAGATTTCAGTAACCATCTGAAATAAAAGCTGCCAACATTCCATCCTCTTCCCGTAGCTACACCCTTTGCTTCTTGCACTGAGGGGTGTCTTGCTGATCTCTGTCAGTCATGTCACATCATCCCCTTGCCTGGTTCTGTCAGCTCTGCTCCCCAGGCCTGAGGAGAGTGACCATGAAGTACCTAAGTGTTATTAATGATCCTGTGAAATAGTACATTCTGAATATTCTTCATCGAGTAACATGCGCTGGGCCCTACCCCAACACAACTCCCCGAAGAGCTTTGTACATTCTTGTAGCATCTGCATTTACCACTCTTCAGCCTTTCACCTCCTTCTCTACTCTCTCCATGGCAACAAAGGCCATCAGCTTTACTCAGTGTTAGCCGTTGCTGTCACTACTTCCAAGAGTCAACCCTTCAAGGAGTCTGCTTAGTCCCCAAGGGTCCTTGTCAGAAAATCAATATCCCCAAAGAGCTCACCCAATTAAATCAACTGTGTTCGCCTAACTCCCTATGCCCTCCAATAACAAGCTGCAACTTGTGTCAGAAATCCCCAAGTGCTCTGTTGTGCTTACCTAAGGAGTGAAGATGTAAAGCTAATCCCTAGGGAGAGACAAGAGCAGTACTGGCAGCAGGAAGCTGTGGGGTGCTCCAACTGAAGACAAGGGAGAAAAGTAAAAATGTAGGTGTCAAGTAGGAGCTAAAGATAGATACCATAAAGACTGTAAGTCACCAAGGGTATGAGTAGTGTTTGGTCAGCAAAGAGGAGTGTACCCAGTTTCTGAAAAATGGTTATTTTCCCCCAAAAGCAAACCACACCATATCCCACCGAGGACATTAGGCTCTGAGAGAGGACAAGAATCTAATCCGCTTGGAGTCATGAGCCACAACCACACTGAAGATAAAGCTCTATGGAAATGGGAAAGTCTTACAGAAATGGAAGTGTCTTGGTACCACTGAGCAGGGTAGAATAGGAACCCAGATGCCTTAAGAAGAAAGACACAGGTGTGATTCTGAGGTCTTATAGGATTAATAGAATGAATTACTCAAAGGCACTGGCTGAGACTAAAAAGAAACATTCTGAACTAAAATGTAAAGTAATATTTAATCCCCAGAGTTCTGTGTCTCCCAGTAGGGGAAATAGTCTGACTGTTGGTGCTGGACCACCAATTTGTGTATTCTTCCCTGGAGTGAACCACCTCCCCTCCTACCATCTTTCTTCAGTCGACTACAGTACTTATAGTAGAAAATATGTTTAGGGTTTCAACCTGATAAACAGGTTTGTGTGTGTGTGTGTGTGTGTGTGTGTGTGTGTGTGTGTGTTGATTTAGCAAATGGATACTGTGTTTATTAGTCAGTGTTTTATTGCTGTGAAGAGACACCATGACCATGGCAATTCTTTTAACAGAAAACATTTAACTGGGGCTGGCTTATTGGCATTTCTTTTAATGGAAAACATTTAACTGGGGCTGGCTTCTGGTTCAGAGAGTTAGTCCATTATCCTTATTACAAGGAGCATGGTGGCATGAGGGCAGACAGAGCACTGGAAAGGTAGCTGAGAGTTCTAAATCTGGATCCACAGGCAGCAGGAAGAGAAGAGAGACAGAGACACCACTGTGTCTGGCTTGAGCATTTGAAATCCCGAAGCCCACCCTCAGAGACGCATTTCCTCTACAAGTCCAGACATACCCCAACTGGGCCACAACTCCTAGTCCCTGCCAAGTAGCACTGCTCCCTAATGGCCAAGCAAGCAAGTATATGAGCCTATGGGGGCCATTCCTATTCAAGCCACCACACAATTTTTATAGTCATGTATTCATAGACACACATAAAAAGATGATCCTGTGAGCATTGCTTTACAGTGCCCTGTTTATTCTTGGATTGATGGCCTAAAGTAGTTAACACATGTCAATAAGAGAAATGAAGGCTTTAAAATACTGGTTGAATTCAGAATAGTTAAGATTTAAAATATAACCAAAGTGGTGTGAAACTAGTTAAAGAAGAGAATGGAAGTGCTGGGGGAACCCTGGTATAGCCACTTTGGAAATTGGTGGGATGTCCCTCAAAAGCTAAAAACAAAACTGCAAAATGACGAGTCCACTTTCTGTCAAAACCACAAAAGAACACATATTCTACTTCTGAGATACTCACTCCTCCGTGTTTGTTAGTGCTCTATGTGACAGTAAAGAAATTGAGAGCCAAGATGTCTGAAAATTGTGAGTAGATAATGAAATCTGCAGTCAAATAGATGGACTAGAAACAATCATCCCAAGAAAGGAAACCACCCAGACACAGAAAGGCAAATGCGTGTTTTCTATGATATAAGGATGTTATCTTTGAATCTTCACACAGGTGTTGATTGAATATGTAATACTCACTGATAGATGTCAGGAAATTTGTAAAGGGTACAGGAGTAGGGGAAAGGGGAATAACAGAACAGGAGAGCTTAGAGAAGCTAATCTCAGGAGTTTAACTAACACTGAAGACATTTTGAAAAGGTAAGATAAAAACATACTGCTGTAGAAGGTTGCTAAATTTATATATATATATATTTGCACATGCACATATACATGCAATGTACATATACATGCACATATGCATATGTATGCACATATATGCATACACACATATACACATGCATACACATATTCATATACATTAATATGAAAATAACCTCACCTAAATGGAGTCCCTCTGTAAAAGTGTGAGTACACCATAAAAGACACCACAGGTTATCACATATAAAGCCCAGTGCTTGGTGTAGGTTACCTCTTTTGGCATTATTGGCTAGCGAGGTACCACAGACATCCAAAAACTACAGGCTATTTTTTATGCTATTGCATAATTTATTAGTGTTATCATTGCAGTGATGTAACATTCTGACCAAAAGCAATTGGAGGAGGAAAGTTTTCATTTGCTTACATTTCCATATCACTGTTCTTCACTGAAAGAACACAGGACCGGAACTTAAGTAGATCAGGAACCTGGAGGAAGGAGCTGATGAAGAGGTGACTTGTGCTGCATACCAATTTGCTACTGATGATTTTCTCAGAGGTGTGACCACCCACAACGGGCTGTTCCCTGACACGTCAATCATAGCTTATGAAAAGTCCTAAATACAAGTGTATAGTCCAATCTCGCAGCAGCAGTTTCTCGGTTGAGCTTGTCTCCTCTATGATGACGCTGACTTACATCAAGTTGACATAAAATGAGGTAAAATAGGTAGCACGGGTCTCCTCCATATCTTGAGATTAAGACTCTATTGCCAGAGACAGCACAGTGCCCAGGCGTTAAACAGGAGAAACTAAGGTTGTGCTTATCTGGTAGCCTCTTTTGTAATCCCTACCTGTCACAGTGCTGGAATGTAGTACTCTTCACACTTCCATGAGGGAAAATGAGTTATCAGTCTTCTCCAGCTATGAACAGAAAGAATGATTGTAAAAAAGTGTGTGTTGAAGGATGGCAGGCAATCCATCCTTGGGACACATTCAGTTGCACTTATGAACTCCCAGTGGTCTGGTAGCATTCTTTACAGCTAAGAAATGGTCTATACATGAGTAACATTCCATGTATGTGTACCTAGATGCAAAATATATAGTCTCTCTCTCTCTCTCTCTCTCTCTCTCTCTCTCTCTCTCTCTCTCTCTCTCTCTCTCTCTCTCTCTCTC
>NC_034593.1:112374555-112377317 GCF_900095145.1 Mus pahari | reverse complement strand
CCCTCCCTCCCTCCCTTCACCACTCTCTCCTCCCCCCTCTCTATCTCCTTTAGGAACTCATTTTGTCATTGGTGAAATAAGGAAATATAGACTCTGCTGAAGAATGCTTCAAGTCTCCACTAACACAGAAAATCAGGTTCTTGGCTTTTAAAAAAACTGTTATCATTTCTAACGTTTATAATCTCTTTATAGAGCATTGTCCAATTTCTAAAATTCTGACCACAGTTGGTAACTTTTTTTTGACAACTCCAAGTGCTCAATCAGAATACATTCCCCCAGAGCCTTAAAATTAGCTATTATATCTTTAAAATTATTTATAGGCTGGAGACACTATTAGGATGAGTAGTGCCACCCAGCCTCAATATACACTTTGAGAATGGGGGAAAGAGATTCAGAAACTCAAGGCTAATGCAAAGTTCAGTTTCATAATGATATCAAGGCCAGCTTGGGCTACATAAGACCTAACAAAACACTGTTATAACAAAAAATAGTATCTAATTATCGGATTTTAACTTCATATATGATGATTTGGGTATATTAATCTATAAAAGTAAAAGTAATTATATAAAATACATATCTGAATTATTCTGAGATTCATAAAATTACTCTACTCTGAGAACACACAAATGAAGTATAGATAGCATATTGAGAAAAATCAACAAGATAACAAAATCTAAGTTGGATATTCGAGAGAATTTCATGCAACTCAGGTGAACATTCATTCCTGTGTTATATTCCATCCACAGAACAGATGACATTCTGTTTCGAGTTAAATATGGAATAAACATTAGATATTTCTTTTTATCTTGACTTAGAAATGGAAACTATAACTCTATAACTCATCTCTTAAAACCATATGTTGTGTTTTTCATAGCCATCAAATGCTTTGGATATTTTCTTCATTATATAAAATTTTAAATAATTTTAAATAAATGTTATTTTAATAAGGAGTCTTGCACCCCTCTTTAATGTGGGCAAGCTGTCTTCTTTAATACCTCATTTTGTCATTGGTGAAATGAGAAAATATAAACTTTGCTAAAGATTGATTCAAGTCTCCACTAACACAAAAATTTGATGGTATCATTAACTAGTCAACAAATATGCAGCAAAACACTATTTTTCAGCATGGATAATAAGGTTAACAGCAAAATGGGGCAGAAGCAATGACCAGTGCAAAAGACTAAGGCTCCAAGTCCTGACACCAACCAAGGGTATCATGGACACAGGGTATTATGTCTTCAACATCATTGAAGCAATCCTCAGTCTTAAGTTCTTCAAATCTGCTCCTCAGTAAAGACACGGGTGCTCTCCTGGAACAGTGGAAGCAAGAGACCTAATGGGAAGCTAGACAGCAAGGGCACTGAAAGGAGTGAGAGTCACTGGGAAGTGACTTGTGGGTATAGATTACTGTTCCCACACCAATCCCTTGTAGAGATTCTTAGGCTTTTTCTTTCCCTACAAATGGGTAAATATAGCTTTTGTTGTGTTTTGTTGTTGTTGCTGCTGCTGCTGCTGCTGCTACTGCTGCTGCTGTTAAATTATACTTTCTAATTGGTAAACACGGCCAGAACTTTGTAAAGAGTTATTACTGACATTATCTGTTTAACTGCATTTTAATGTATTAGCACTCTGGAAATGGTTGCCATTTAGCTATGTACCTAAGCATCATAAGATCTGTGAAAATTATTGTTGTAATTAAAAAACACTGCAATATCTAAAGTCAGTTTATAAGTATTTGGATTTGAAGTACAACTTATTGAGCCAGTTTTGATTTTTTTATCTTATAAATATTGCATTGAACATTTTGAACCTCAATTATTAATTCACACTTCTCAAATTATATCTATTGAATATCTTTGTTAAAAATAGAAAATTCATGTTCTGTATGAAACAACAAATAAAAAAATTATTACTGCCCTTCTAATTATCAATAACATCTGCTTCAAAGAATCAGTGCTTGAATCTATACTCAAGCCTGTTATATAAAATATATAAAAATATTATCATCTTCAAATATTAGTCTAATGGATAGGCTGCTGAGACAAGTAGTTTGACACTCTTAAGTACATAAAAAAAACATTATGTCAATATATTTTAAATTTGCCCTGGAAATAGTTAAGGAGAATCCTATTATTATTCAACTTTTGTAGATGGTTGGCAGGTAACACTAATTGAGGTCATCTTCACAAATGGTCTTCTAACTCTCTTCTACCTGTCTACTAGGAAGAGGTCCACATAATTATGAAATCACCCATCAGCTCTCAGACATCTCTCCAGATGGGAGCAGAGTTAATGAACATCCGTTTGGTCAGATGCAGAACAGCAGCATAGTTAAGAAAGCTTTTCTGCTTCATGATTTAAAAAAAATAAATAAAATTTCAAAATCATTGGGAAAATGCCAACCCAAACCACAATGAGCTACCACCTCACCCTTGCTAGATCAGTTTTGGGAAACAGAACAAAAAGAAAAAAAAATACTTGTTTGCTTGACTGTAGATGAAAGAGTCTCCAATGCTGTGGAGAGGATGGACCTGCTACAGCCAGCAGTGTAACATTTATTTTAAAAATTAATCAACACCTGCATTCATATCTATCCAGAGTCTGAGGTAAATATGTGGAAGGGCTGTCTGGCTTCCCATGCAATAGCACTCACACCAGCAATATATGGAGCTAGCTAAAGTGTCAGTGGTGGGTAGATGGATTTTAAGTAACAGTGTAGAAATGTACAACACACACACACACACACACACACACACACACAC
>NC_034593.1:112351817-112374459 GCF_900095145.1 Mus pahari | reverse complement strand
AGAGAGAGAGAGAGAGAGAGAGAGAGAGAGAGAGAGAGAGAGAGAGAGAGAGAGAGAGAACTCAGGTATTTTTCCTTTCTTTTATTCAACATATTTGTATTGAATTATTCAGGAATTTTGCACAATGCACACTAACAGAAGAAAAAAAATTCTATCAGTGCTGTCCTTTGAGGAAAATGTGGATGGTTTTGCTAGCTATCAGAATAAGGAGATTAGCTATATATGGAAACACATATGTCCTGGTGTTCCTTTTATTAAGGAATATGAACAAATAAACAAATTATAGAAACAGAGTAAATCCAGGGACTCTTAATCAGGGACAGGACGCCAGTACCCCCAAGCCAGACTGTTTGGGAACTGCCACACACAATCTAGGGACCACGGTAATATAGCACACTAGAAAGCTGATTACACAGATCTCAAATATCCTAAGCACTCAAAGGGGTAACTCCCTATGTTGCTTAATGTGATTAAAGTACCCAACTCACAACTTATACATTTTTAAAATGTACTTTAGATACCAGAACTACAAATACTTAGGGATAGTTTTATTTGCCTTTTATACTTCAATAAGGAAGCCAGAAAAAAAAAAAAAAAAAACGGTGGAGAGAGAAATTTTCTTCAGCTACCCGAAGCACATTCTTAACAACTGCTTGTGTTCTAGAAGAAAATTGAAGATTTATAGCCTTCCATGGGAGGTAGCAACCAGGCTACCTCCCACTGCCAATGAAGCTCAAATGTTTTTCACCCAGATCTGTGCAGCAACTTGAGGACCGTTTAAAAAAGAATGGTTTTGCACTTTTTCAACTGCTGAATTCAAGCAGCACTTCAAATTCTTCCCTAAAATTAGTGGACTGGAGATTATTTGAGCACAATAAAATACTCGCGAGGCCTTTTGTACACAAGCAAAGCAACTGTTTTGATTTTCAGCTGAAGGAATCCAATCAGTGAGCTTTGATAGTATTGGAACAACATCAGATTCTATAAAACTTTGGATTATCTCTTAAGGCAATATAAAGGTCCCTGTTGCCCAAAGCTGGGGTCAAAATGCATTTTGCTACCAGCCATGAAATATTCTATCATAAATATTTATTGATGCTTTAAAAGGCATCACATCATGCTGGTGGCTGACTTGAACTCAGTGGAGGTTCTCAAGGGATGTAATCAACAGAGCCGAGCATTCATAAATGGCCACGAATGAAACCAAATTGATCAGAAAGAGCTTTTATAAGGAAAAATGCTTTAGCGTATTTTGGAAAATGAAGGTCCTGGAAAGACCTTAGTTATTTTTTAATCATATCAGCAATTCAGATGCCTAGATTCAGGGTAGGCTGTGGGCTTCCCCAGGAAAAGATTCTATTGATTTCTGCATCAGGCCCTGAACAGATGGATGAGGGTCATGGTACATCATGCCAGAAATCAATGCCATTTGACTCCACCACTTTCCAGGCCATAAATATGCTGCTGTAACTGTTGCTATTTTGGTGGTTTTATTTCAAACTCTAAGCACAATGCCCACCGATTAAATTCAATCTACTTCATAAATAGAGTAATTAAAAGAGCTACATTTGAAAGCAGAGCTGCCAGCATCAACATAGAAATTATAACCTCCCTCTATTGTGCCCACCAGGATTCTACCTCCAGATTGCTAATGAAAACACACACACACACACACACACACACACACGCACACGCACACGCACACGCACACACACACACACACACACACTCATGGAAATAAAGTTGTCTCCTTATTTCCAGACAATATCATATATCACCACAAATCAAATTTTTTCCTAGTGCATCGTCCATGGGATACTGCTTGTAAGCAAACTTCAGTCCCTCTGATTTCTGAAGTTCCATTCCCCATTGGGACCTCGATTTCTTCAAGTTTCACATCTGTGCTTTCCTGAGCCTTGGCTTTGGAGGTGACACTGGTAAGAGAAATAACAAGCAGTTTAACATGCTTCAGCTTAGGCTCCTGCATGTGGCTGTTAGATTTTAGTCTGTGTTATTGTGGAGCTTATAAATGTGTTCCTTGCTAATGTCGTGCTTAAGAAAACAGCTCTCTCAGCAAACAGTTCATGAGGCAGTAATGTCTTATCTTGGATGTGTAATTTCGTTCTTGTACCTCTTTGGAGATGTTGTTGAAATCCATGACTGAGAGCTAATTGTGTCTGTCTGTTTTCATTTCGTTCCTCTCCATCTCTGAAATAATGAACAAATAACATACTTGAGTCCAAGCATACATTTCCAACACTTCTTGAATTTTAAAAAAATGTGCTCCATGCTGCAACCAAGCTTGATAGGAATGAGTTTAGAGAAACATACAAATAGAAAAGGAGCTGGGAGAGGATTTGCCAATTTCTTTTTCTTCGATTTATTTCCTATCGTAAGTCTCGAATGCTGATAGATCTAGGAAGCTTGACCCATCATGCCTTTCAGAAAAATCACAATGTTTAAAATAATCACAATGTTTGTGCTTCTGCCAAGCATTAATAGTCAGGACTGGAACATGGAATATAAGCCACATTGATGATGTTAAGTCAGTCATCATGAGACTGGGGGTTACTCTTGCAAAGCAGGATGGTATTGGGAAGATGCGTCTGTGGAGTAGGATTGCTCGTGAGAGTTGGGGTTCACAAATGGGCTTAATGTCCCCATGAAATAAACCCTAGAGATCTCCTTCAACTTATTTCTACTATATATAGGACAGAGAAAAGATGGCACTTGTTGGCAGGAGAGGGTCCTTTCAAGAGTCTGGCCATGTTGCCATTCTCCACCTTGCAGAACTAGGGAATTTAAGCTCTGACAACTTTCAAAACATTCAATATGCAGTACATTGTTATAGCAGCTAAGACAAAGCCAGTCACAGATCTGATAATATTTCAAGTAGGACTAAAGGAAATAACAATTTCTACAAGTCGGGATAATAGCAATTTGTGGTATGGGTGCTTTGAAAGTCAAATAATCAAATAAGTTTAAAGTCTATCAGGAGGCTCAAATTTTCAGGAGGAAGTATTATGAATTATTGCACTAAAATACAAATTGGTCAACTCCCATTAGATACTGAAATCTTTTGAGGAGTTTCTTTGATCACCTGTACATTCTGATGGCATCCATTTCCACGGAGTTCATCTTTATATGCTATCAAATATCTTTGCCCCGTTGTTTTCTCTATGCCATTTCTATTTGACTCTGCTGATCTGCACTTTTCTCTCCTGGAAGGTTTCTCAGAGCAATCACTCTGCAGCTCTTGAAATCACTATGTGGCTGGGATGAGAGATGTGACTAAAGAACTCTGTGTGGAAATGTGAAGCTACACTCCTTATATAAAAACTGCTAGAAATTGTTGAAGTTCAGTCTCATGAAAAATAAAGAATGTTAGGAGTGTCCCTGTTGGAATATTCCTTCTATAGTCTTGATCTCAGGCTCCTCCTACGGGCTTGTGGCACTTTCTCCATCACACACAGCTTTTGGTTGCTGGAACTGGACATTGCACACTGAAGAACCTGTGCAGAGGTTTACCACATAAGGCCATGTATCAAAAGAACAACAAAAGTACAACAACAACAACAAACAACAACAACAACAACAACAACAAAAAGAATCAAGGCATATTGGGAGGATGGGTCTAGAGGCCAGGCACTGAGATCATAACATGGCAATCTGCTAGGGGTCTTCCTGTTGAATCATGTCATGATAGAATCAGAGAGTAAAGCAGACAAGGGTGCCAATTAGAGTGTGCTCATCCCAATGATGCCATCAAGATTTATTTCTCCACAATGCCTACCTCCAAATACCACCAACATAGGACTGGATATTAAGTTTCAAACATGTCTTCGGAATGACACATTAATGTCCTACAGGTGTCCTTGGGAAAAAGTTGTATGTTACTGTAGCTCAGAGGATGAAAATAGCATGGGAGAATCTACATAATATTCTAGAGAGACAGCTCTGCTGTCAGCATTGGAAGGAGAAATGCTGAAGCAGAGATAATAATTTCTATTAAGAAAATAGAAATGTATATTGTAAATGTATCTTGTGTATAAAGCATTCATTCATATAAAGTACATAAAAATGTTAAAAAGCAAAAAAAGCTGTGGTGGCACAAAGCTTTTATTTCAGCACTCAGAAGGGAGAAGAATGTGGATATTTGTAAGTTCAAGGCCAGCCTGGTTTACAAATGGAGTTGCAGGTCAACTCTGGATATATAGCTATACCCAGGCTTTATAAAGCATTAAAACAATATATACATTGATATTGGTTCTTCATAAAGAATTCCAGTCAGGAGAGTTATATGGCAACCTATATTTTATTGAGATTATTTCCTGTCTGTTGTTTTCTGTTATGCAGAGATGAACTAGATAACATTTGTAAAACAAAAATGTATAAATGGCAGAGCCAACATAAGCAAGGTGATTCTAATGTCCATCAGAAGTGCATTACTGCTTAGGTAGTAACAGTGATATTAATAAGGTCTGTGTTGTCTTAGGACTTGGTCCATGTATCAGCTCCCTTTTTTCCTGCTATGATAGCACTTTGACAGGGGTAACTCATAAAAGGAATGGTTAACTTGGAAATCGAATGCCAGAGGCTGAGTCAGTCCATCATGTCCTGGTGGTGGAGCATGACCAAACTGGATGCTGAGAGCTGAAGGCTCACATCTCAAATCACAAATAGGAAGCAGAGAATGTCCAAGAGAAGGCTTGTTGCTTTTACAGTCTCAAATCAACCTCACTTCCACCAGCAAGGCCACACATGCTAAGCCTCCCCAAACAGTTTCACCAACTTGGGACCAAGTATCCAGATACCTGAAAATCTGGGAAACATCTCATTCAAGTCACCACAGTTAGGTATCCCATATTTCTTTTAAAAATCTGTCTGGCTTGTTAAATTTTTTACTGTGTTTAGGAAAATGCATAATCAGTGAAGTCGGGATAACTTTTTATATCCTAACTTAAGAGATACTGGCTTCAGCGTGCTGGCATAAATGAAAATGAGTCTTTCCAGTTTTACCAAATGAATTGAATTCTTGGCATCAAACAGTTGATGTCTGATAACGAAATTCATTTACAGGATGCTTCACAGTAAAGTGTGTCCCTCAGAAATTTCTTAAATATGTTGTTTTTTAATTGCTTTTTTCTAATGTGCTCATTATTTCTCAGCATACTCCTATGGCATAGCCTTTCAAAGTCCAAATACTTAGGACATTATAAACTTGTAAATGACCTTTGGAGAAGACAAGATTGCTCTCCAGCAAAGGTGTTTGCAACTAAGCCTAACAGTCTGACAAGGTAAATTATCAAAGGGGGAGATCCAACTCCCATAAGTTGAACTCTGAGTGCCATGTCTGCACCATGGTAGGCAGGAACTTACACACACACACACACACACACACACACACACACACACACACACACACATGCCTAAATAAATAAATGCAATAAAAATCTCAATTTATAATCTCAATTGTCTGTTCTTGGTTGCCAGTTGCTAGAGAGGGCCCAGTCCACTGTGGGCAGACCCATGCCTAGGCAAGAGTCCTGGGTTATATAAGAAAAGTAGCTGAGTGTGAACTTGTAAGAAAACTAGAGTACACAGCATTCTTCAGGGTCTTTGACTCAGGCCCTTCCTGTTGCTCCAGCCTTGAACTGCTGCCTTGGCTTTCACGATGGTGGACTATAATGGGTAAGCCAAATAAGCCCCAAATTGGTTTTGATCAGAGTTTTATCACAGCAATAGGAAACTAATTAATTATCAGTTAGATTTTAGTGTTAATAATTTTATAGAATTTAAACATCATTTTGCTGGCTTCTATTGTCTGGTACCTACTTTTAGAATTATTTTTTTTATTTATTGAGGTTAAAATATAATTGCTAAATTTTCCCTTTCTGTTTCTCACCTCTAAAACCTCCTATGTACCCCCCACCTTCCTCTCTTTCAAATTAGAGCTTTGCTTCATATGTTGCTGGCATACATATGCATTCCAAAGTTGCTTTTCACGGTTGACCATTTGATATTGGATAACCAACTATAAGTTCTTCCCTAGGAAAGATGAGTTATCCTGCTCCAGAATTTCTTAGCTGCCTGTAATTCTTTAAGTTAAAGCCATCCCAACTTTCCTCCATCCACTTTGGCATCTCTATTGATGCTTCTTCATGGTTGGGCAGTCATACGGGTGATATTATGTGTATAGTAGGAGACAGTCTCCCGGTAAACTCCCTGATCTGACTTGTAACAATCTTTCTGCCCCTTCTTTCCTGATAATCCCTGAGTGAGCCTTAGGTGCAGGAGAAATGTTCCAGACATAGCCATTGGGCTGCACTCTATAACTCTGCCCTTGGACTGGTTGTGATTTCCCATAAGCCATCTAAGAAAAACCTGAACACTAGACATTAATAGCCCTCTTTTGAGTTGTTTGTTGAAATTGTTCTACATAGTTCCAAAATATTATAAGGTATCATTATTTCTCTTAGGTGCCCACATTGGTGGAAGTAAATCCCTATTGCTAAATAAATAATGCACTTTAGATACAGGGCACAAAGGCCTTTGTGCTAGAAATTA
The DNA here is from genome assembly GCF_900095145.1 of Mus pahari. Taxonomy (NCBI): domain Eukaryota; kingdom Metazoa; phylum Chordata; class Mammalia; order Rodentia; family Muridae; genus Mus; species Mus pahari. The sequence goes on along the minus strand of NC_034593.1, from coordinate 112,367,892 downwards.
TTGAAAACCCTCCTCCCAGAAGACTAGTTTTCATATTGACAGACAGTGACTGCCATGTAGCTTGCAAAGGAGAGAAACAACCAATCTTCCCATCCTTGTATGACACCCATGAACCACAGCAGTAATCAGCAGCATTATGATGACCCAATGGAAAGCAAGGTATCCATCTGTCTCTTTAAAGAGACAGCAATTTGTGTTTAACATTCATGCTTTCTCTAGTGCTTGTCTGTGAGCAAAGTGCCTATGTGCTTCCTACAATACAACTCTGTACTTGGTCCCATCTGCTTCAGGAAGAAGACTCTCTGATGATGGCTGAACCAGGCACATCTCTAGCAGACTGTCAATAGAAGTCACTTTATTGCTACTTACCTTTAGCAGAACAATAGTAGCTGGTTTTACATTAGGTCCCTGGCCTCTGTCTAGTCTCAGATTCTTGGCTTCCCAAGCAGTGTCAGGCACAGGTTCAATCTCAAGGAGTGGGTCATACATCCAGTCACACAGTGGTTGATTACTCCCCCAAGCTTTGTGCCACAACTGCTTTAGTGTATCCTGCAGGCAGGGCAGCATTGTAGACCAAACCAATTGTTTGGTTTTTTTTTTTTTTTTTAAGCTTAGTTGGTGTTTACTTTTCTCCTTTGGAAGCAGGCAGAGTACTATGAATAGCAGGTGGGCACCACCTATAAGTTCTCTGTGTTCAGTGATTCGTATAGGTATTATCTTTCAGTTGGAAAGAGTTTAAGAGTCAATGGGCTTTACTGTCAGTTTGTGGCAAGTCATCAAAAGAATTGACAATAATCTAGTTGTTTTGGGGTTTCCATGGGACGCCTCTAACCAATATCTCCATTAGATGCAACCTATTCCTAATTCTGGAACCTTCATTTGGTGACATGATATATCCAGTTAGTTCTCTTTCTCCAACATTACTTTGTAATTTTTACTTAGATCACTTTCACATACGTATATATTTTAGGAAGCTTCTACTGTTTTAGGTTTCCATAGGGGCCCCTCAAATGGCCCTTGGTTATAGCTGACCCTCTCTCTATCTGCCCCTCCTTTCTCTTCCCCCTTTCATTAATTTTAATAATTTGTTTTGTGCATTTGAAGATAGGGGTCTTATGTAGCCATGATTGTCTAGAGTTCACTATGTCGTCCGAGATGGGAAGAAACTCAAGATCATTCTACCTTTGTCTCCTGAGTCCTGGAATTGTAAATGTAAGCTACCATTCCATCTTTCATAGTAATCTCCATATCTTCAAAAAAAATACTGGATAGCCCCCATTTTTTGTTTTTTGATTTTTGTTTGTTTGTTTGTTTGTTTTTAGCGTTATTCCCTCCCAAACCCTCTCAGTGAACACTCATCTAGAACTTCTGGTTTCTTAAATTGCAGACAGTTGTTTCATCTTCTAATTTTTAAATTGTGAAGGAAAAAAATGCATCCTGCAAATTCTGTATTCTTTATGTGTTGTGAAATACTTCAAGAATCTATATTAATTCAGTCACAGAGAACAAAGAACATTTAAAAACTACATTGACTCTTCCTCTGTGGTACCATGCTGTGCCTCAGGAAGTTGGAACTCAAAGTGCACTTTAAATATTCTAAATTTATTTTTAGCCATTGATAGGATGCCTAAAATGTTCCTAAATCAACTCATTTCTTTCAAAATATCAAAGACTGATGATTGCAAGAAACAGTCATATCCAAGTGGTAAATATGACAATTTTGCAAAGAAAAGCAGAGGAACAACTGAAAACCAGAAATGTGCTCTGTCACTCCATAGCTCTTGGAAGGATCCAGATCCGCAGGACCACAGCAACACTGTTTGACCCTGAACACTTGATTTTGGCAGCTACCATCCAATTCCCTGTTCAGCATCATGTATCTGACGCACAGATTTGCACATAGCCAAACTACATCCGTGGCTTCAGGTCTGTACATTGACCCATAGACACAGAACTGTGGGTTACTTTAGAGGCCTTATTTATAAACAAAAAGACATTTCTTCAGTAGAGAAAAAAAGAGATTTTTTTTTTTTTTTTTTTTTTTTTTTTTTTTTTTCTGTATTCATGCCATGGCTAGTTATACATTTGGCAGAAATTAGTCCATTTGTGTACCAAAATATATGTGCAAGAATACTTACATTAGTTATATTATTACATCCAATGATGTACTTATTAAAAAGTGGTATGTTCACTATAGAAATCAGTATGGAAGCTTCTCAAAAATAACAACAACAATAACCAACAACAAAACTAAAAATTGAGTTAATACTATACATAGCTATACTGCAAAGTGAAACTGCAAGTTTTACAGGAATATAGATGAAACTTAAAAATATTATGTTAAATGAACCAACTTGGACTCAGAAAGACAATTGTCATATAGCTCCAATATATGCAAACCCTAGCTTCTTATTATTCTATATGTATTTATGTGACCATAAGTGTACATGGAAGATAGGAAGCTAGAATTGGAATCTATAAAAAAGACAAACATGGTTTAAACGGGCATGGTGTGAGGCAAAATATGAAAATGTAAGAGAGAAGTGGAAGGGGAAGTAGTGGATTGGGAAGGAAAAACTGAGATACTGCAGGAAGATAAGGGTTTGACCAACCACAACAGTGTAAGGCAAGGCTGAAAGGAAGCTGTTGTTCTGTGTTCAAATTAAAACAGATTTTTTTAAAACTTATTTTATTAGATATTTTCTTCATTTACATTTCAAATGCTATCCCGAATGTCCCCTATACCCTCCCTCCACCCTGCTCCCCTGCCCACCCACTCCCACTTCTTGGCCCTGGCGTTCCCCTGTATGGGGCATATAAAGTTTGCAAGACCAATGGGTATCTCTTCCCAACGATGGCTGACTAGGCCATCTTCTGCTACATATGCAGCTAGAGACATGAGCTCTGGGGGAAGAGATTTTAAAGGGCACATTTAATACTCTTGAAGAAACAAATTTATGAGTAGCTCAGGAACCAACATGGGGATGTTCGGAAATGAGCCCAACAAATTTTGAAAACTATTATATAATCACATTTATAATTCAACAAAAACAATATTGCTTAATTGTGTGGTGAAATGACAAACTGCTTATTTGTAAGTGAAAAGAATGTTTATTATGTCCTGTTAGAGGATATACATGCAATGTAACACACCAAGTGAATTTTGCAATAAATTACAATTTCAAATTTTTTCTTTTTTAATTTCAGATTTTTATACAGCAAACATTTCTGACAATCGGAGGAGTAGAAACTAATGAATAATTGTAAATATTTAAGGATATTAAAAATTAACACAGTGGTATGAACTGTGGTTTAAATTTCATTGTTTAAAAAGATACATTTCATTGATAATATGGAAAAAAATTTATACCTCATCTGTTGAAACAGACCAAGAATGGAGGTGCAAGGAAATTCTGCGTGCTTGTTAGAAAACTCCAGGAAATCAGGATAAGAGTCTTGTGATGGCAGGCTCTTCAAAGGCATGAAACTCTTCTTGGGCTCTCCTTTCCTGCCCCTCCCAGGTATGGTAAATAGAAGTGATCTTACTTCCGATTGTTCGTTACAGCTGGCTGTTGTTATTTGTTTACGTGTCTCAATGGGAAAACATGGTTTTGCCACATGAAGCTTATCCTTGTATTGTACACAGCGTGAACTCAGGAGAACTTTGTTCAGGTTTCTTACCTGTCAAGGCGTGAGTTGTCTGATGTTCTGAAGAAAACTGGCTATTGTACAAATTGTAAATCCTCCTCGTTTTTTAAGCTGAGCTCTCCAGGTACATGTCACCAACTAGAACAGTAAACACTTGTCCTTTTTGTGATTAATTCAGAGTCAGTGTGTCCCATACCTTTATGTGTTCGGTTTTGTTGTTGTTGTTGTTTTGTTTTGTTTTTGAGATACTGAATCATGTATCCCAGACTAGTCTGAAAGTCACTAGATAGTCATTAATGGCCTTCAACTCCAGATCCTTTGGTCTCCAACTCTACTTTTTTCAATAAACAAAACTCCATCACCCAAATTACTCCAATTTTACATTTCAACATTTTCATCATTTGTTGAAGACTGATGTTTCTTTTTTTATTTATTAATCATTTTATTTGTTTACATTTCAAATGTTATCCCCCTTCCCAGTCTCCCCTCCGTGAACTCCCATCCCATCCCCCTACCTTTTGTGTCTTAGAGGGTGCTCCCCCAACCACCCACCACTCCTGCCTCACCCCTCTAGCATCTTCCTTCTCTGGAGCATCAAGCCTCCATAGGAACAAGCACCTCCCCTCCCACTAATGCCAGATGAGGCAGTCCTCTGTTTCATAAGTAGCCATGGGCCCCTCTTTGGTTGATGATTTAATCTCTAGGAGCTCTGAGGGGGTCTTATTAGTTGATGTTGTTCTTTCTATGGGGTTGCAATCCCCTTCAGCTTCAGCAGCCCTTTCCCTACCTCTTCTATTGTAGTCCCCAGATTCAGTCCAGTGGCTGGCTGTGAGTATCTGCATCTGTCTTCATTAGATGCTGGCAGAGCCTCTCAGAAGATAGCCATAACTGACTCCTATCTGTAAGAACATCTTGGTATCAGCAATAGTGTTGGAGTTTGGTGTCTGTGGATGGGATGGATCCCAAGTTGTTGTGGTCTCTGGATGGTTCCTTCAGTCTCTGCTCCGCTCTTTTTTCCCTGCATTTCCTTTAGACAGGAACTATTCACTATTCTGGGTTAAAATTTTTGAGATGTGTGGGTGACCCCATACCTCAACTGGGGGCAATATCTATCTATTGGAAGTGGTTTCTTGAGGTTTTAGCTAATGTCGTTCCCATTGGATCCTGGGAGCAATTCAGATCTCTAGTATCTAGGACATTCAAGTGGTTCCCCCCTCCAATTCCCCCCTATACTGATACATATTTCTTTCATTCTCCTAGCCCTCTGTACATCTCTCCTGTCTCCTCTCATGCCTGATCTGGGCCTCTTTTCTCTCCTCGACCCATCTTCCACCAGATCCCTCCCTCTGCCACCCATGATCATTTTGTTCCCCCTTCTAAGTAGGATTGCCATTTTGTCCTATTGCCTTACAGAAACGTTTCCATTTCATGAGGTCCCATTTTTCAACTGTTGATCTTACAGCCTGTGCTGTTGAGGTTCTTTTCAGGAAAATTTCCCTTGTGCCAATGTGTTTAAGAGTGTTTTCCACTTCTATTAGATTCAGCTTATCTGATTTTATGTGGAAGTCCTTCACTCACTTGGACTGAGCTTTGTAGAAAGAGATAAAATGGATCAATTTGTATTCTTCTACATGCAGATTACCAATTAGACCAATACCATTTGTTGTAGATTCTTTCTTTTTTCCACTGAACGGTTGTGGCATCTTTGTCAAAGATCAAGTGAGCATACATGTGTGGGTTTATTTCTGGGTCTTCCATTCTATTCCATTGATCTACCTGTCTGTCTCTGTACCAATAACATGCAGTTTTTACCACTATTGCTCTGCTGTACAGCTTGAGGTCAGGTTATGGTGATTCTCCTAGAAGTTCTTTTATTGTTGAGAATTGTTTTTGCTATCTTGGTTTTTTGTTATTCCAGATGAAGTTGAGAATTACCCTTTCTATCTCTGTGAAGAATTGAGTTGGAATTTTGATGGGGACTGCATTGAATATGTAGAGTGCTTTTGGTAAGATGCATTTTTACTGTTATTCCTATTGATCCATGAGTATGCGAGATCCTTCATCTTTTGAGGTCTTCTTCAATTTCTTTCTTGAGAGACTTGAAGTTCTTGTCACATAGATCTTTTACTTGTTTGGTTAGAGTTATGCCAAGATATTTTATATTATTTGGGACTATTGTGAAGGGTGTTGTTTCCTTAACTTCCTTTCAATCCATTTATCCTTTGTGTAGAGAAAGAAGCTGATTTTTTTTTTTTTTTTTTTTTTTTTAGTTAATTTTATATCCAACCACTTTTCTGAAATTGTTTGTCAGGTGTAGAAGTTCTCTGGTAGAATTTTTGGGGTCTCTTATTTATACTATCATATCATCTGCTAACAGTGATACCTTGACTTCTTTTTCAATTTGTATGCCTTTGACCTTCTTTGTTGTCTAATTGCTTGGACTAGAACTTTGAGTACTATGTTGAATAAATAGGGAGAGAGTGGCAGCCTTGTCTTATCCCTGATTTTAGTGGGATTGCTTCAAGTTTCTCTCCATTTAGTTTGATGTTGGCTGTTGCTTTGCTGTATATTGCTTTTACTATGTTTCGGTAAGTGCCTCAGTTTCCTGATCTTTCCAAGAGTTACTTTTTAAACTTATTTTATTAGATATTTTCTTCATTTAAATTTCAAATGCTATCCCGAATGTCCCTGATACCCTCCAGCCACCCTGCACCCCTGCCCACCCACTCCCACTTCTTGGCCCTGGGGTTCCCCTGTACGGGGCATATAAAGTTTGCAAGAGCAAGGGGAATCTCTTCCCAATGATGGCTAACTAGGCCATCTTCTGCTATATATGCAGCTAGAGACACAAGCTCTGGGGGTACTGATTAGTTCATATTGTTGTTTCACATATAGGGTTGCAGACCCCTTCAGTTCCTTGGAAAATTTCTCTAGCTCCTCCATTGGGGTCTCTGTTCTCTAACCTATAGATGACTGTGGGCATCCACTTCTATATTTGCCAGGCATTGGCATAGCCTCACAGAGATAGCTATATCAGTGTCCTTTCAGCAAGATCTTGCTGGCATATGCAATAGTGTCTATGTTTGGTGACTGATTATGTGATGGACCCCCGGGTGGGGCAGTCTCTGGATGGTCCATCCTTTCGTCTTCGTTCCAAATTTTGTCTCTGCCACTTCTTTAATGGGTATTTTATTCCCTATTTTAGGGAGGAATGAAGTATCCACGTGTTGGTCTTCCTTATTCTTAATTTTCTTGTTTTGGAGATTGTATCTTGGATATTCTAGATTTCTGGGCTAATATCCACTTATCAGTGAGTGCATATCAAGTGAGTTCTTTTGTGATTAGGTTATCTCACTCAGAATGATATCCTCCAGATACATCCATTTGCCTAAGAATTTCATAAATTCATTGTTTTTAATAGCTGAGTAGTACTCCATTCCTTTTAACACAAAAGGGTGTTGTAGTATGTCGAAGATTTTTTTCAGCATCTAATGAGATGATCATGTGATTTTTTTGAGATTATTTATATAGTGGATTGTGTTGATGTCTTGCTTTTAGGTGTGTTAAGGTATACAGGGCTTGCTGTGGTGGGAGAACTGGGTATGATAGTTCCAAATGGTATTGGTTTCTGGCATTATGTACTTAAGCTTTCCTCCCGACATCTGGTTATCTCAGGTGCTAACTGGCCTTGCTGTCTTTGACTGGATTCTGTCCCTCCAGTGAGCCTATGAGTCTGGTTGTGGTGTAGCTCGTGGGAGTCAAGCTGCCTCTGGGTTTGGAAAGAGGTGTAGAGCACCAGCTCCACTGTGAGCTGAGTTGTGGGGCAGAAGGAAGAGAGTCTTCATCTGTGCATTTGTAACATGTTGAGACTTCAGAGTGTGTCTGAACTCACCTCACACTTCCCAGTAGCTGAGTTCAGAGCAAACACATGGAACCATTCATGACTACTGGGCTCAGAATGAGGGGTTGGTTTTTTTTGTTTGTTTTTTTGTTTTTTGTTTTTTGTTTTTTGTTTTTTGTTTTATTTTTTTGCTTCAGAAGACAACAACTTTTTGAAAGTAGAATGCGGTTAAATAGATAGTCTTATAAAGGTGTTGCATATCTTTATATGCCCCAGTACAGGGGAACACCAGGGCCAAGAAGGGGGAGTGGGTGGGTAGGGGAGCAGAGCAGGGGTGGTGGTGGTATAGGGGACTTTGGGGATAGCATTTAAAATGTAAATGAAGTAAACACCTAATAAAAATTGGAAAAAAACTGAAAAAAATACTATATTATATAACAACTTGAGTGTCATCTATTGATTAATATTAAAGATTACATTGGATATGTTTGAAAAAAAAAAAAGATGTTGCGTAAATGCCCAAACTTAAGTCTGGTTCGTGACATATGACTACTAACACTTTAGTATAATCAAAAAGTTATAACAACAGTGAAATTTCTTCATAAATAGTTTTAAAAATAACAATTATTTCAGCTTTATGAATAAATTTGACATAACTTTATGAGTATCTGAAATTTCATCTTTTTGCCTTTGTCACTTAAGAACTAATTATATGTGTGACAGTTTTAATTAACAACTTGACAAAATCTAGCATCACCCAGAAAGGTAAATGGAAATGAAACCATCCAGACTAGGTGGGTATATGAAAATTCTTGTGAGAGATTTTCTTTCCATTTTCATAGTTGATGTTACTTTTTAAAAATTTATTTATTGGCTTAAAAAACTTCCATAAAGTATATCTCCTTGTACATGTCCTAGATTCTTCCCACCCTACAACCCAACCAACTTTCTTCAAATATTCTCTCTATGTATCTCTCTGTCTCTCTTTGTATCTCTCTGTCTGTCTGTCTGTCTGTCTGTCTGTCTGTCTGTCTGTCTCTTTCTCTCTCTCTCTCTCTCTCTCTCTCTCTCTCTCTCTTTCCCTCCCCTTCTCTCTCACTAGAACAAGTCATACAAACAAAAAGACCCCAAATATTAAAATATACTAAAATAAAACAAGAAGAATATAATAAACAAACAAACCAACATGAAGCTTGTGATGGCTGCTCTTCTTGGTCTGCATTTAAACTCCTTGAATAGGAGGCTAAGAAACTGGAAATACCCAGCTCATGTGTGTGTGTGTGTGTTGGGTTGGGAGGGTTGAGGGGGGACTTGGGGTGGGGGAGATATGCTACTCTAAGGAACCCTGATTAATACAGTCTGTTTTATGCTGACAAGCTAATCTTGGACAAGAGGTCTGTCTTTGAGTGTGGTTGGTGTACTCAGTGCCACTCCCTTCTTGATGAGGGGTAGAAACTTGTGCCCATTTCCCTTTTACTACACTGGGATTTTATCTGACTTGAACCTGTGCACGTCTTCTTCATGCTGTCACAACTTCCCAAAGTGCATCCATATGAAACTAACTTAAGTGTAGTCACCATATAATGAGGGAGATAATGCCCATTCCTTAGTCTAATATATGAGAAAATTTACCAGTAACAGAAACTGATGAAAGTTTCAATGCTCATAAACTGAAGATCAAAGAGTCAGTTTTCATGTCCAGTGAGTGCTTCATCAATAGTACATTCCTGTTATATCTTCAGAAGGTAGAACAGTCAAGGCCACGTCTCTAGTCCCAATTTCAATCACAGGGACTCTCTTTTATTATCTAATAATGTTTCTTAGATCTTAGTTTTAATATTTCACACTGAGGATTATGTTCCAGGATAAAATGTTGGGAAGACACAGACTTGCAGCATAGCATTAAATGGTTATCATGTTTGTACATGTCTTTTCTTATATAGAGTCTATAGCTAAATCAATGAACTAGATGTCAAATTAATATCAACATCATACATGTCGAGGTACATTGACAACAAATGTCTACACCTATCCAATTAACCAAGAGACTTTCTGTGCTTGTTTGAAAGAAAGTGGCTTAAATCACCTATAGGGGCTGTTAAGGGGTGTGGCTTTGTTGGAGGAAATGAGTCACTAGGACTAGGGCTTTGACATCTCAGACCCTGGAGCCAAACCCAGGGTCACTTTCTCTTTTTGCTGCCTTTAGATCTGGATATAGAACTTTTAGCTACTTCTCCAACACTGTCTGTCTGCATGCTGCTATTCTTCCTGCCGTGATAATCATGGATCAAGCCTTTGAAATTTAAGCCAGCACCTCAATCGAATGTTTTCCTTTATAAGAGTTGCCTTGGTCATAGTATCTTTCAACAGCAATATAAAACATAAAAGAGACACTTTCCATCCATAAGCTTTGAATTGTGCACACAAGCAGGCAACATTTTAAATTCTTCATCATTCTAACACTTAACTTATACAAAAATGACATTCACACACATCCTTAAAACTATGGGACAATGGGGGTTGCTTTGTGTTTTTCACAGGAGGTTTAACATTCAGCAATACAACTCTATCATGTTATGTTATATAGTTTCACTGAAATATGACATTATAAATCATTTTCACATCTTCAATAAACATCACGTAAGCCTCTTGTCAGTACTGGAGCAGGCTAATGCTTAAAACATTACAAAGAAAGGGAAAATACTCAAAGTTCTCATTAATTCCTACAATTAGATACTGCTTGTTTAGTATTTCTAACAAATGAAGTCATGGTAACAGTGTCTAATTTCTACTGGTTTCTGTCTACAACTTAATGAAAACTATTCTTGACAGAAATGTTACTAATGCTTAAAGTCTAAGCTGGGTATTTTCAGTCTCTTATTCAAAGAATTGAGATAAAATCCTATACATAGTTGCAGAGTATCAAGAAAAGATCAGACACAGGGCAAGGGAGCAGTGAGCCACATTGAGTGAAGATAGCCAAGGGTCCCAACTATTGTTTGAACTTCAAGAAAAGAATAATGAAGTAAGTACTAAGGAGTATATCATGGGCAGTTCTCAGTTGTGACTAACAGAATATATGATCATTCCTTGGCTATGTATCTCATGTTAATCATATGCATGTCTATAATGTGCACGTATAAGATAGTAAGTAGGAGATTCACCTTAAATGTTGACTTGGGGACTTAAAGCTTATATTATGTTATAAGTATTAAAAACCAATCAACACCAAATTGGCCCATTGTTTATAATGCACAGATTGTGTTGTGCAATGTTTATACAGAAAGAAGGTTGATAACACAGTCACAAAACCTTCAACCTACAATTTTTCCTGCCTACAATATGTGTGTGGGGTAAAGGTAGCACAGAAATTGTGGAAGTGGCCAACCAATGACCATTCCAGCTTGAGACATATGCCATGAGAGGGAGACCATTACTGACATTGCCCGGAGAGCCAGAAGACAGAGACAGGATAACCCAGAGATCAACAATAGAATCAAACATGAATGGAATGGTGAAAGAACAAGAGAGAGAGAGAGAGAGAGAGAGAGAGAGAGAGAGAGAGAGAGAGAGAGAAAGGAAGGAAGGAAAGAAGGAATAAGGAAAGAAGGAAGGAAGAGAGGGAGGAAGAAGGAGAGAGAGGAGGAGGGAGGAGAGGACAGGAGAGGAGAGAGAGACAGAGAGACAGAGAGAGAGAGAGACAGAGAGAGACAGAGAGAGAGAGACAGAGAGAGACACAGAGAGAGAGACAGAGAGAGACAGAGAGAGAGAGAGAGAAAGAGAGAGAGAGAGAGAGATTCCTGATAATAGTCTGCTATACTCATAGATGATTAGATGATTGTCTAGCCCAGTTGTCATTGGAGGGACTTCACTCAACAACTGATGGGAAGANAGAGAGAGAGACAGAGAGAGACAGAGAGAGAGAGACAGAGAGAGAGAAAGAGAGAGAGAGAGAGAGAGAGAGAGAGAGAGAGAGAGAGAGAGAGAGAGAGAGAGATATTCCTGATAATAGTCTGCTATACTCATAGATGATTAGATGATTGTCTAGCCCAGTTGTCATTGGAGGGACTTCACTCAACAACTGATGGGAAGAGACCCACAGCCAAGCACCAGATGGAGCTTGAGGAATCCTGCAGAAGACAGAGAGCAAGGATTGTAGAAGTCAGAGGGTTCAAGGACACCATAAGAACTCATATAGACTCAATTAACCTGGATCCATAGGGGTTCACAGAAATGGACTGCAAACCAGTGAGCCTCCATGGGACTGACTGAGGCAATTATGTTACAGTTATGTAGCTTGGTCTTGTGGGAGTCCCTACCAGAGGGAACAGGGGCTGTCTGACTCTATTGCCTGCTTTTAGTACCTTTTTCTTCTACTGGATTTCCTAGTCCAGACTTAATAGGAGAGTAGGTGACTAGTCTTACTGCAACTTGATATGTCATGGCTGGTTAATAAGTTGGAGGAAGAGTGGATGGGGGGGGGAGAATAGAAGGTAGAAGGGAAGGGACTGGGAATATAGGAAGGAGGGAAACTGCAGTTGGGGCATAAGATAAATAAAAAAATTAAGAAAAAGTAAGAGAGTTGCTAAGAGAGTAATATTTCCATTGTTTACAGTAGGTACTTATAGCCTGATACTGGTGAGTCCTATTCTTGTCTGCAGGATACTAAATACTTTTTGAGAAAAGATGTATGTATGCATGAAGGTAAAGAAGTTAGACTGCCAAGTGTATTATTAGAAGAGGAATGTGTGTATTACCCAAATCAAGTATAATCCAAAGCTAGTAAACTAATGCACATGCTTGCCTACCTTGAGAAAAATGATTTACACACACACACACACACACACACACACACACACACAAATTCCTAATACTCTATTATGTCTATAGGTGTCTTACCATGTAACTGTTGCTTTTTTAACCTTATTTGAATGACTAATTTCTATCACTACCATTGTAGAAATTGTGTTAGAGATTGTCATATACAAAGCTAATTTTTAATTTAGTAATTCAGAATCAGTAACAATCCATAAAATCCTAAGAGATCTAAAAGTCATTGTTGACCCCATACAAAAAAGCATTTGCTTTCAATGAATGTTTAAATGTGTTATATTCATGACCTGTAAAAGAATTAATATTGACACTTTTAGCATTAGGTGTCTTTCTGTTCTAGAGCTATTCCAAACATAGGTTTGTGTTACTCTCAACTTTGGTCAGAGATTGGTTTTGGCAATGAGGACTGAATGGTTAATGCAGAGACTGCCTACTTTAAATAACTGAGTGATCAACTAAAGAAAGATTATCTGTATTAACCTATCCATCTAATGCTCAGGGAATATCATGTAAGATAGGCCAGAAAGACTGTAAGAGCTGGAGAATGGGGAGTACTATAAAGTGTTGGCTATTGGACACAGCATGCCCATTACACCCATCACCTCGCAACAGCTATGGTTACCTACCTGCACACGTTACAGGCAAAACTCCAGCCTGAGGGAGATGTGTCAGTTCTCCCATACGGAAAAAGCTATTCATTGTTAGAATCACTCTCCTTTGAGGATATGGCCCCTGACAGACTATTCATGCTACATGACATGGCCATGTACTCATGGCATAAGGGCAGTACTAACTGGACTCAGGTGGGACAAACTTGGGAGGGAGACAGAGTTGAGAGCACTAGTGCAAGTTGAGGGAACACAGTGGTGAATGAATGTGATAAAAATACATTGTATAAATGTATGACATATTACATATATATTATATTACATATGACATTCATATTTCATTCTTCTACTTTCCTATTACTAATATTACAAGTTAGTGAAAACCACAAGGCTTTAAACAATGAAGACTTACTTTCTGCTGATAGTGGATGTTTGAAATCCAAAGAGAACACTATAGAGCAATGGACAAAGGACTCCTGGGCCAATCTCCCTTGATGCTCTCAAATGTTCTAGGATGGTGGCTGCTATCCTGACTCCAACCCTCTTCTATCTTCAGAGTCAGCAGTTGCTTCCCTCCAGCCTCTTCTTCCCAATTCTTCCATCTGCCTGGTTACATCTTCTGTCTTATAAGGATTTTATAATATATGGGGCACCAAGATTACCAAAAGTAGAGATAAACATACCCTCAAAATTTTTAACTTGTTGGAATTTTCAAAGTGCCCTTTGTTATGTAAGGAAATACATTCACAAATTTCAGGAGCAAGCAACTAGAAAGGTTACAGGATGACTGTTTTTCTGCTTGCCACCTCAAGAAATGTCAATTCTATTATTTTGACTATAATAGCATGGTGTTTTAAAAAAGCATATCTACTGTAATTTTCAACACTAAATATGGGCACCATTCTGTCATCTACATTATCTTGATGAAGTATGTCTCCCATCAAGCAGTTCTATTTCCTTGTGATTATTTCAGTTAATATACTAAAGTGAATATCTTCTATAGTATAAAAACATAATACCTATTTTTAATTGCCAAATTGTTCTTAAAACAACGTGTATTATGGCATCCTTTTCATTGTTTTTAAAGTAATATGTTAATTTTCTAAATTATTTTCCAAAGAGAAGCCATAACTAATCATCTGAGCCTCTTCCTCCTTCTTTAAATGAAATTGCAGCTACAGCTTTGGGTAATTTTTTTCATGTCAAATGGAAACTGCATTTAATGAAATAAAAGCTTCAGATATTAATAATTTTTAAAATGTATCATTATTCTCTCTCTCTCTCTCTCTCTCTCTCTCTCTCTCTCTCTCTCTCTCTCTCTCTCTGTGTGTGTGTGTGTGTGTGTGTGTGTGTGTGTGTGTGTGTGTGATGACTCCTATCTGCTCAGCTGTGTCAAGATGAAGCTGAACATCTCCCCCTCATCTATCAGCTGTCAGAAACTCATTGAAGCTTGGAGTCACAGCAGTTGCTGTTGCTGCTCTAGGTGAAGAGTGGAAGGGTCAGAATCAGTGGTGGGAATGGAAAACAAGGCTTTTCCATGAAGCAATATGACTTACCCCACAGAAGAGCACACCTGCTGTTGAATGTGGGCATTCCTGATATAGACCACAGAGAGCTGGAGAGAGCAAGTGCAAGTCTGTTGCCAGTTGCAACGTAGATGCCAATATGAGTCCTCTCAACTTGGTTAAAAGAGAGAGGGAGAGAGAGAGAGAGAGAGAGAGAGAGAGAGAGAGAGAGAGAGAGAGGAGAGATTCCTGGACTTACAGTTACTACTTACTCTGCCTTGGCAGTTGGGGTCAGAAAGGGTTAGCAGAATTTGAAAGTTTTTCGATTATTTTAAAGATGACGTTGACCAATATGTAGACAGAAAGCCCTTAAACAAAAAAGGTAAGAAGCCCAGGGCCAAAGTACCCCAGAGTCAGTATCTTGTCACTTTGTATGGCCTAACACAAATGAGTCAATGCACTAGGAAGAGGGTGTGGAATATGCTAAACTTTTATTTATGAGAATGAAAGAAGCCAAAGAAAAATGGCAGGAACAGATTGCCAAGAATTGGAAGCTGTCCTCGCTGGAGCTTCTATTTCTAAGTCTGAGTCCAGTCAAAAATAAGTATTTAAGAGTAACAAATAGATCTTTGCTCCTGTGCACTGCCGGGGAGAGGGCAGCCTGCAGAAGTGACACAGCTGCTGGGACAGATTCCTTATCTGGCTCCAGTCATCCAGCACCTTTCCTGCCCAAGGAGGGGGTGTCTGCCCAGGAGCAGTCTCAAGGCCTGAACCAGTAGGAGGACATCTTTTCTCCAGTGCACTGCCTGGGAGAGGGCTGCCTGCAGAAGTGACACAGCTTCTGGAAATGCCATTTCTGGCTCCAGTCATCCAGCACCTTTCCTGCCCGAGGAGGGGTGTCCGCCTGGGAGGAGTCTCAAGGCCTGAGCTGGCAGGAGAGCCATCTTTGCTCCAGTTCACCTAGGCTCCAGTCTGCATTGGCGAGAGTGTGGTCCGCAGAAGGTACACAGCTTTGGGACAGACTGAAGCAACCTAACTTCTGGGACAGACCCTGTTTCAGGCTCCAGAAATTTGGGTACCTTACTTGCCAGAGGAAAGGTGGCCACCTGTGAGGGCTCTGTATGCCACAGCAGGTGAGAGAGTCATATTATGTCCAGGGTCCCTCGGTGGCTACTCTGTGCAGGTGAGTGAATAAACTGAAGAGGCAACACATCTTCTGGGACAGGCCTTGTTTTGGGCCTACATCTTCAGCCAGGAGGCAGATCTAAACTCCAGGCTTCTGTGAGCATTCCCTGCTAGAGGAGAGCTTCCCTGCAGAGAGTAATCTGACCACTGAGACTCAAGAGAGAGTTGGACTCCCAGGACTGCTGAGAGAGGCTAACAGAATCACAGGAGGAACAAGCTCCAACCAGAGACAACTATAACAACTAACTCCAGAGATCTCTAAATGGTGAAAGGCAAATGTAGGAATCATACGATCAGGAACCAAGACCACTCACCGTCATCAGAACCTAGGACTCCCACCTCAGTCAGTCCTGAATACCCCAACACACCTGAAAAGCAAGAATCAGATTTAAAAGAGTAACTCATGATGCTGGTAGAGGACTTTAAGAAGGGCATTATTAAAGAAATGCAGGAGA
>NC_034593.1:112346683-112351806 GCF_900095145.1 Mus pahari | reverse complement strand
TAGGGAACTTTCACGATAGCATTTGAAATGTAAATAAAGAAAATAATAATAATAATAATAATAATAATAATAATAATAAGAAGAAGAAGAAGAAGAAGAAGAAGAAGAAGAAGAAGAAGAAGAAGAAGAAGAAAAAAAAAAAAAGAGTAACAAATAAATGACCAGACCATGAAATGTATTAATAAAACATCACAGAAAATCCAAATTGCTTCAAGGCCTTGCTGTATGAACAAGAAGTAATTCCCATAAATCTGACCAAACACTTAGATGTAAGACTCAGTTGATATTTTTTCTTTCCACATGCAGTTACATTATAGCATGAGGTATGCTTTCCTAGTTGGGCTTCACAGAATAAAGTTATAAAAGAAAACACAGCTTCTTCTTCCAGGCAGAAGCCAGAGGAAGTTAAATGTCTTACAATTAGGCACAGTCTTTGTGGGCAAGCCTATTAAAAGGTAGTGAAAATTTTAATGCTGTCCAGATATATGCCCTGTGCCTCCTCCCTCACGGCTTGGCTCTAGTAAGCATAGTGCACAGTGTTGTCCAAAATGCAGAGGATATCTTTAAGATGCAGAGGATAACATGATGATGCAGAGGATAATGCTAAGATGCTTTATTGTCCTTCCTGGTTTGCTGGCTCAGAGCCTGGGGAAGAAATATATATTAGTATCACAGATTATATTAAAGGAGAGGGATGAGATCTGGACTCTCCTGATGCATTATAACTCATGATCATAATATCAGGTTGTAACCATAAAAACTACAAAAGAATTGATTTTTGAAAGGGGTCTCAGTAATCATAACACAAAATGTTTTATAAATCAATAGCTTAACTAGCTCTCCTTCTCACTCTAGACTATATACACACCAAATATCATTTTATGTCAGACTAAGTATACATATAAATTTCAAATGACAATTTAAAGTGAGGAAGACACATCTCTAAATTAATAGCTTAAGACAAGGCAGTGCAGTGGAGTGAAAAGCCAGACTCAGCCAGGACATATGGCCTCATGTTAAAGCCCTGCCCTGCCAATTCTGATCTGTTTCCTCATTTGTGAGATGGTGTTAACAACACAACCTCTCTTCCAGAATGTCTCGGGGAATAAATGAGTTACTGTGTTATGAAGTACTCTGCTGTAAGAACTCCATCAGTGTTAATGAGTAAAAACGTGTTACCTAAGACACTCAATATCTGTTAGCTCACTTGCCTCTCTACTGTAAGTTTGTTAATTCAGATGGTGAATTACCACCTTTGTCACATTGTAGAAAACATTCTAGAAATGCAAGGAATGGGAGAGAAGCAGGATCTCTTTACAAAACATCCTATGAAACAAGGCTTTGTATGAAGCCATACAGATGTTCTTATCTACACAGAATGTCTTCTCCTTAACTTCACATTCCACACATGAACAGTCTGTACCAGTAGGCAGCTGACAGAGTGACACTTTCTTTAATCTCAGGAGGCTAAATGTGTGTCACAGATGTAATATGTGTCTAGATTTCTGTTATAGCAACTTCATTATTTCATTTATATTTTGAATTTGAAGATGTATTTATCTGAATTTATTTTTATTTGTATGGATTTGTATGGATATTATTTAAATCTTAAGTGCTGGCATATGGATAACATGACCTCAACGCAATACATTTCTAAATCCTCTTCAAAATTCAGTTTTGTGCTACATAGCACTTGACAGTTTGCAAATTATGCATTCTATATTGGTGAAAATCAAGTCCCCATTTACTTTGGTGTTCACAGAGAAACATTCACAGGAAAATACATTAGCATACTTCACTAGCACTGTCTAAACCAAGATGGATTAGATTCATTTTTTCCCTCTAGGCAGCACAACAAACACTGGTTGTGTACTAGCCACAGTACATTTCTAAAGGAAATTACAGTTTAAGATCTGAGCAAAGGTGAATCCACTGTACATTCTTTGTAATTGTATCACCAGCCTCTACATATAGCAACTGATGAACTGCAAACACATTAGGTGTTCTTTGCTGAATCCACAGTCCTGCATGTGATAAGAATTCTTTTCCTCCATTGTTAATGAATGATGGTAAGACAGGGCCGACTTGACACAACCAAATATGATGCGCCCATTGCAGTGACCCAAAATCACTACAGAACCTGGGACTGATGCCATACATTTTCAAATTGATTTATTATTTTCTCATAAAATATTTTGTGTGCACGTGTGTGCATGTGAATAAAAGAGAGAAGAGGGAAGGAGGAAGGAGGAGGGAGAGTGAGGGAGGAAGAATGAGCACATGTATGCAGTTGCATCTTCCTGAGTAAGGGCAAGAATGAAGATATGTATGCAGCTGCATCTTCCTGTGTATTCGCATGTCAAGGCTATTTGTTGTCCTACTACATCACTCTTGATGTTATTACATTAACACTGGGCCTTTTCATTAGATCTGAATCTATACTACCACCCAGTAAAGGGACCTTCCTATCTCTGCCTTCCGTAGTGCCAGCTATCTTTGTAGGTTCTTCTTAATTTCCATTGAATTTTGCTCAGTAGAATGATTGTTGGGTGATGCTATGGTTCTATTCATTCCACAGGATATTTATAAGTTATCTTATATGGGTATCTTCTATATGGAAGGATATTTATGTTATATGAACACCTTATATATGGAAGATCTGCATAAACCTGTAAATCTATGCTAAATATTAAACACAATGTTTTCCATTTTGAATGACAAATGGAAAGAGAGCAATTTTCTCTGTTTTCCTTCCTCATGTCATTTCTCCTGCTCAGCTCTGGACATGGGAGACTGTGCTGTTTCTGGTTTCATATTTGTCTTGCTTTTGTTCTTACGTATGTCTCCTTCAGTGACACGAATTGACCTTTAAGTGTTGTATAGGCAAATGAATCACTGACCTAAAAACATCCAGTCCTCTGTCTCTACTAAGCAAGTGTAACACAAATCATGTACACACTTGAATATCATCCTTTATCAAATGATTCGCCTTTCTTTAGAATCTCTACCAAAATCAAGATAAAGACATCTCTCCCAAACACACTTATTCCTTCCTATTGGTTCTATTCCCAGAGAACCAAAAAATGGCTTGACATCTCTTGATCAGTTTCTTGGTGTTTTATTTATGTGTTGTGGTTAATATTAGTTGGGGTTTTCTACCCTACCTTGATCGTTCTTAAATAAAAAGCACTAAACACATAAATTGTGTGTGTGTGTATGTGTGTGTGTGTGTGTTAAAGTATTAGAGGTAGTCAGATATGAACTGTCTAAGCTATTTTGTCTACTTCCTGTCAATAACTCTGTGATATAATTTGCCCAATCCACGTGGGCCTCTCTTACTCCAGCACATCAGAACTCATGGCTGTATTCTCAGGAATCACCTACCCCATAGCACCTTCTCCTCTCTTCACCTCTCTGCACCTTCCTCCTCAGGATCTCTGCCCAGACCCCAAACCCAGAAACAAAGCCCTGCCTACTTTTCAAAGCACAGCAACAGGATGTGAGCAGCTTTATCCAACCAACAGTTTTAAATGAAGGAGCAAGGTTACATAGCATCATTAGTGTATGTGAGGGTCTTTTTGTCCATGGAGGCAGCCAGACCAAAGAGACCAATATTTAGCATTACAATGCAAAGCAATAGACTAAGCTTCAACACTTATGAACTTCATACAAAGATTGCTTTTCTCTGATGTGCTCACTCAATGTATTTTAACACCCACCACTCTTTCATGTCTGTAGTCTTTTCCATAGTATTTGAAGAAGCACAATATTGGAGATATCCGTGTCTAACTTTTCATCATATAGTGAGCATTTGAGTTCTTCTCACTTGCAGTTATTTAAAATAAAGTTTCTGTAAGCCTCTATATTTGTGGAAACATGTTTTTCATTTCTTTTAAGTGAATGGCTTAGAGCAGCACTGTCCATCACAAACTGAATTTATTTTATTTATTTTTCAAAGTAATATTAACATCCTATTACTAATGTAATAATGCTCTAGGTTTTTCTACCTTTGAATACTTCCACAGTTTTAACTTAGGGCATTCTATTGAATATGTGGCTATGTATTAGCTTGAATCACTGAGTTCCTTGGCCATGCAGAGCTATTCTTTTATGAAATATGTTGTCAAACACTTCATTCCCTTTAATTTGGCCAAATGGTACAAATTCTCTATCTTGTGAGTAAATTTTATATATGTAATACATACATTGTAGCTTTTCCCTGTTTTCAGAATCTGTTCTTGTTTTTTGTTTGTTTGTTTTTGTTTGTTTGTTTTGTTTTGTTTTCGAGACATGGTTTCTATGTATAGCCCTGGCTGTCCTGGAACTCACTTTGTAGACCAGGATGGCCTTGAACTCAGAAATTCACCTGCCTCCATCTCCCAAGTGCTAGGATTAAAGGTGTGTGCCACCACGGGCTGTTCTTGGTTTTTGTTTGTTTGTTTGTTTGTTTGTTTGTTTGTTGTTGCTGTTGTTTTTTTAATGACAAATTTTTTATTAGATATTTTCTTCATTTACATTTCAAATGCTTTCCCTCCCTCCCAACCCTGCTCCCCTGCACAATCCCTCCCACTTCTTGGCCCTGACATTCCCTGTATGGGGCATATAAAGTTTGCAAGACCAAGGGGCCTCTCTTCCCAACAATGGCTGACTAGTCCGTCTTCTACTATATATGCAGCTAGAGACACGAGCTCTGGGGGTACTGATTACTTCATATTGTTGTTCCACCTATAGGGTAGCAGAACCCTTCAGTTTGTTGGATAATTTCTCTAGTTCCTCCAATGGGGTCTCTGTGTTCTAACGTATAGATGACTGTGGGCATCCACTTCTATATTTGCCAGGCACTGGCATAGCCTCACAAGAGAGAGCTATATCAGTGTCCTTTAAGCAAGTTCTTGCTTGCATATGCAATAGTGTCTGTGTTTGGTGGCTGATTATGGGATGAACCCGGGTGGGGCAGTCTCAGGTTGTCCATCCTTTCATCTTAGCTCCAAACTTTGTCTCTGCAATTTCTTTCATGGGTATCTTATTCCCTATTTTGGGGAGGAATGAAGTGTCCACGTGTTGGTCTTCCTTATTCTTGATTTTCTTGTGTTTTGGAGATTGTATCTTGGGTATTCTAGGTT
>NC_034593.1:112324022-112346672 GCF_900095145.1 Mus pahari | reverse complement strand
TTTCTGTTAGTAAGATTCTTACATTTGCCTCTCACCTGGTAATCTCTGGCGTTAATTGTTATAGTTGTCTCTGTTTGGAGTTTGTTCCTCCTGTGATTCTGTTAGCCTTTGTCAGCAGTCCTGGGAGTCCAGCTCTCTCCTGGGTCTCAGTGGTCAGATTACTCTCCGCAGGCAAGCTCTCCTCTTGCAGGGAAGGTGCACAGAGGTCTGGCTTTCAGACCTGCCTCTTGGCTGAAAATGTAGGCCCAAAAGGGGCCTTTCCCAGAAGATGTGTTGCCTCTGCAGTTTATTCACTCACCTGCACAGACTAGTCTCCAAGGAACCAGGGACACAAAAGATGGCTCTCTCACCTGCTCTGGAGGACAGAGCCCTCCCAGGAGGTCACCTCTCCTCTGGCAGGGAAGGTGCCTGGTTGAAAGGAGCCTGAAACAGGGTCTGTCCCAGAAGCTGTGTTGCTTCTGCAGTCAGCACTCTCACCAGCGCAGACTGGTTCCCCGGAGACTAGGGACACCAGATGGCTCTCTCACCTGCTCTGGTGGACAAAGTCCTCCCAGGTGGTCACCTCTCCTCTGGTGGGGAAGGTACCTGGATGTCTGGAGCCCACAACAGGTCCGGGGTCTATCCCAGAAGCTGTGTGGCTTCTGCAGTCAGGAGTCTCACCAGCGCAGGCTGCTTCCTGAGAGACCCCTGGCACAAGATCCTGTTCTTGTTTTTTAATGTTATTGTTACAGTGAAAAGTACTTGAGCTGTAATACATTCCTTTGCCGTGGTGTGGATTTGGCTTCTCCCCCACAACTCACACTGCAATGCTGTTACTGATACAGGGTGCTGATACAGAGATTTTAAAAGGATTAATGTCCTGGGACTGGATTCATTCTTGTGGAAGCAGGTTGCTTCTCGAAAGTGTGAGTTATTATAAAACAAATCAAGGCTCGGGCTGTAGTATAGCAGTCATACATTTGCTGACTGTATATAACTCCTGATTCTGTTTCTAACACCATAAAAAGTAATAAATAAAATAGTGAGTTATTTCCTTTACCTCTCAACTCATCTACAAACATACTTTCACTCTGATTTTTCTCTCAAAGGCTTAACGAGATGCCAGCGTCCTATGAGTCCCATGAAAACAGTTTTTTTTATAAATATTACTCAATTCAATGTTTAGTTAGAGCTACATAAAATGGATTTTAAAATCTAGAATATTGTGGTTTTGTCCTTTTATAGGTGGTATTTTTCATGTCCTAACTTGAAACCTTTTCTGATCTAAAATATACACAGATAGTCTCAATGATTTTTTTCTACCTCTCTGTTCTCAAAGTTTTATGACTGTACCATTTACATTTAGACATATGATTCATTTGAGTTCATTTCTGTATGTATTGGGGGGAAAATGAATACTCTTAATTTTATAAATATTTTCCTAATTACTTAGGACATTTTTTTGAACACAGATTATGCCCTTAGTATAAATCAGTTGAGTATGTACACAATATGAATCTAATCTAACAGTTTACATTCTTTTCACATGAGTACTTTGCATATATATCCATATCCTGTTTTATATAAGTCAAAAATATTTCTTACTCACAGCATCAAAATTCCAACAAAGCACAACCAAAATTTTTACGAAGTCCAGAGCTTGAGCGATGGTTCAGCAGTTAGGAGCACATGCTGCTCTTCTGAGGACCCTGGTTCAGTCTCCAACCCAAAATCACATGATTTAAAATTGCCTATAACTAAATCTAGCCCCAAGGGGTCCAGTGACTTCTGGCCTCAGCTGACACTGCATGCAAGTGAGCGCGCGCAAACACACACACACACACACACACACACACACACACAGAGAGAGAGAGAGAGAGAGAGAGAGAGAGAGAGAGAGGAGGGGGGAGAAATAATTACAAAGAATATAAATAAAATCTTTAAAAATTTTTAACAAGTTCAGAGCCAGAAACAAAATTCCACGCAGAAAACAAACAGGAACATATGCTCTTGGAGAAAAATAAAGCTACAGAAACAAAGCCAGAAATACCTAATTTAATTTTTTTAAAATGTTAAATAGGTAATGTGAATGTACTCCTGATGCCCAAGTAAGTAGAGCTTAAGCATCTCGAGCTGATTAATGAGAGATACACCCCAAAACGAACCAATGCACAACTAGAGAAGAAAATATAATTTAATTAATGAAAAACTGCACCGGTACAACAGTTGAAAACTCACCTACACTGAGGAACACGGATATGAAACCAATGCTGAAATGCTGGACAGGACACGTGACCTTGTCACTACAGGATCAGTGGGAGGCTGGACAGACAGACGGGTGTGAGGAAGGAAATGGCATCTGATGAGTTACCAAGTCAGACAGGGAATCACTGAAGTAAGCACCAGCTAACAGAGAACACCAGTGGCCCTGTGCTGGTGTTTGCTAACCTGATTCAGCTGGAGTGAGCTGGGAGGAGGTAACCTCCTCTGAGGAAATTCCCCCATCAGATTCTGGGGCAGTTTCTCTATTTTTTGGTTGTTGTGGAAGGGCTGAAGCCATTGTGGCGTGCCATGCTTGGGCAGATGGTACCAAATTATATAAGAAATCTGGCTGAGCAAGACAGTAGGCAGCACTCCTCCAAGGTTTCTGCATGAGTTCTTGCCTCCAGGTTCCTGCCCTGCTTTGGCTTTCTGCAGCTATGGACCGTGTTTGGGATGTGTAAGCCAAATAAACCCTTTCCTCCTCCTGGAGTTGCTTTTGGCCCTGGTCTTGTTCACACAATAGGAAGAAAATTAATCTAGACACTGAGGTCAAATTGCCAAAGACCAACCAAATGGACACATGGGTAGAAAAACCAACCTACCAACCTGCTAACCAAACAATCATCCAAACAAACAAACAAACAAAACAACAGAAAAACTATTGCCAGAAACCAGAAACCTGCAGGGGAAACATTTCAAACACAGGGAAAGAATTCTTTCCAAACGAGAAATTCAAGCACTTTGAAAATTTCGTTTTATAAAGTACTTTAAAATTATATCTAAAATATATTTCAATAATGAAGCTTTTTAAAAGGGATGTCTTCATGCTTTAAAATTTCGAGATGATTTCATCTTTTTTGACTGCTAATGTAGAAGAAACATCAGAGGGAGCGTCTCCCAAACTGGAAAAATGAATGAAAGTCTAATTTAAAGCCATATGTATGACCAAAGAATGCCCTCCGCAATATATAAACCTAGAATAAATATGAACCATACTTTTTCCTCATTTGTTCTCTTGGAAAGCTGATTCAGCAGATGTCATTTGAGATCTTGGTATGACCTCCATTTCTTTCCACACAAGCTTGTCAGTTGGCTGCCTGAAGTCTACACGAGAGAGCATTGGCTTCCTTCAAAAGCCTGGGAGGAAGCTGCCAGACCTGGCATGGTTATATCCAAAATAGATGCAGAAGTTGCATCACACTCTTATTCCTATGTGTGGCTCACTAGGCCCACAGTTCAGGTGAGAAGAATCATTGGCAGGAGGAAATGGGAAATAATTTATATGTGCATTTATGTACATGACTTTTATTTTTAATTATTTGCAGGTATGTTCATATGTAAAACTCTATGTATTTGTATTTTCTTGTAAGAATTTGCATGTAGCCATGGAAAATCTGTAGGTATTGGCATTCATTTTCCATGGCTACATACATGGATAAGCGTGAAGAGACCTTCTGAAGAGCAAAACCAGAACGAAAGAATGGGAATGTAAAGATGGTACCAAATTATGGTTTGTGCCTTTGAGTCCAGCTTGATCTAAAAATCCATCTGTGACCCATGTTGCTTACTAAACCAGGCATTCCCCTTTACTTTGGTAAAGTTATTTTCCAATTTTCCTTTGAAAAAAGTTTTGAGGAACACAGCCTTTAAGAGGAGAGTATGGTACTCACTTTTCAACAGTACAGGCAATTTACTGAATAGAAGACATACTAAACCATCCTGGAGCCCAGTTGGTGAGCTGGAGGAAGTATCTGGTTAGTAAATGTCATTATTTCCTGATAGCGCATCACTACCTTGAATCAGGAAACACAGTTCAAATGATGTGTGGTCTGGAATAATTGCCCAGAGAAGAGAAATCAAAAACAAAACAAAATCAAACGAAACAAAACACCTACCCACTCAGCCAACCAAGCAAAGAACCAAACAAGCGAGCCTACTGTCAAAAGGTTCCGCACAAAAGGGTGGCTGGTGGTAAGAGTAAGTGGTTATTGGTACAGGGAAATTCCAAGGTTATTCATTAAGTGTTGTTTAGATGTCATGTGAGAATTTGTAGCTCGCTGTATTAAACCAGTACCTTTTATACCAACTTCTTGTCAAGGATGTTTCAGCTTTATGCTGGAATGATCCTGGTGTAATTCAGCTGACTCAAAAGAAATCTGATTTTTCACCCAATACTTTAATTGAAGCACATAGTTATTTAACATCAGATAAATTAAAACTTTTTACAGAGGTATTATTGTTTTATTCTTTACCTTTGGATTGTGGGTGGATAAATATGTTGTGTATGTAAGAATGCACATACGAATCTTGTGTGTCTGTGTATGTGATATATGTCATGATATATATGTGTGTGTGTGTGTGTGTGTGTGTGTGAATAAAATAGAAAATATATTCTGTGTGAGAAGAAAACTTTACTATTTAATTTAGTTCGTTTATTTATTTTATGTATATGGGGGTTGTGCCTGCATATATGTCAGAAAACCACATGTATGCCTATTGCCAATAGGCAGTGAATCAAGAGGGGCTGGAGCTGCAGATGTGATCCAACAAATGGGTACAGGTAATAAATAGAACCGAGGTCATCCTCAAGAGCAGCCTGTGCTCTAAACCCGAGTCATTTTTCGAGCCTGCCCTGATGAGAATACTTTAAAATAAATAATGTATATATCAGCATCATTACTCAGTCAATGTTCTAAGTAGAAATTTAGATGCAGACACTGATGTTAATGGCTGATGGTTGATGGTAAGGGCAAAGGGAAACCCATGCTGTTCTACAGGGGCAAAAACATAACTTTTCCTCTATTGGATTTTGCTAAAGTCACATGAAAATTATCCAAGTCAAAGATGAATAATGAAATATAAAATAATTCACATTTCGAATATTAGATATGATATTTTGACAGTTGGGAAATGGCTGATTTACGGTTTGGCATGTGTCCGCATCATATTGACAAAGTCCATGCCACAGAATCATCCGCATGTCTCTGTACATAACTAGACACTGTCGGCATGCTGTAATATATAAAATTAGACTTCCAAGATGTGACTTGGTGCTGCATTGCCCTTAATTGTGAACTGTCAAATGAAGAACAAATATTTTCAAATAGCAATACCATGGATTGGACTTGCTTGGCAGTTTCAACTGCTCTGTTCATATGCTCTAATTATTCTGTAATCGTCTAGGCTACGGGCCATTCTTTGGATATTGTGTCCAAAGATGTTAGCAGGTTTACCTTAGCTGCAAATGTGGATTTCTCATTTCAGAAATGTTATCTAGAAAAAAATTTAAACGACGGGGAGAAAAAGAATACCAGTTTTCTGAGCTTGAAAAGGGCACATCCTGCAGAGAAGCACTGAATGTGAGCATGGTGAAAACTGACTTGCTTTCGCAGGGCACACGAATATTTCAAATCCCTCTGCTGAGTTTTCACAGCGTGAGCGTCCACACTCTCAGCTGCATGCTGGGAGCGCACCTGGCAGAAAGAGGAAGCTCCTGCAGCAGATGATCAGCTACACTGCTTTTGGCGCTTTCTCTGTGGGGAAGCTTGCTCATTTTGAGCTCAGTTGTGGATGAGAAGACAAACCAACAACCTGTGTGAAGTCAACATACACAGAGTCACCCCTGGTGGATCAATGATGAAGAAACCACTCAAAAGGCATCATGCTAGCCAGGACACTAACTGATATTGATTCTCCAACCTTTTCTCTAATGAAGCATTTTTGCTCCTTGCACAAGGAACTGGCATCTTTAATTTCATCTCTATTCACACAATTCGATGAGATTGGATATGAGGCTTACTCTAGTTTCTCACAAGGATTTTATTTTTGCATGTAATGATAATTATTATTTCCCTGACAAATAATGACCCCTAGATATTATTGTTGATGTTGCTAATATCATTATTATTTTCTTAATTAATAGACAGTATCAAAGAACTTTCCCACATGTCCTAGCATAACCAACAGAATTCATCTCATTACTTCACTTAATTTTCACATTATTGGGTTGTCTTATTAAACCTAAATTGTCCCCCTTGCATTCATTTCCTCAGTTTATTGGAAATGGGCAAGAGATGGTAGCTTTTCTGCATAGCAACATTAAGAATGAAAGTTTGAGGGGAATTCAGGAGGAGTTGGAGGTAGAAATAAGGAGTGGATCTAAACAAAATAAATTATTTAAAATGTATGAAATTCTCCAGGAATATAGATATGACCATTATATATCAAAACAAAATATAATTTATTTAAGAAACATATAAGGCATAATTAAAAGTGATTTAACAACACTAATTTATTCAACCCTATCAACAATCCTTTATGAAAAGTTGTATTTTTGTTAAAGTTTTCACATATATGTGTGTCACGTTTATATAAATATGAAAGTGAAAATTTGGGGCTGATAAAATAGCTCAGCAGACAATGGCGCTTGCCCCCAAACCCAGTCACCTGAGTTCAATCCCAGGGTCCACATGGTAGAAGAAAAGAACAAATTCCCGAAGGTTGCCTTCTGTTTTGCAGAAATGCAGAAACACCTGTGCATGCCCACACACACACACACACACACACACACACACACACACACATACATACATCAATCACATACACAAAATAAATGAATGTGATAGCACTTTTCTGAAAAGAATTAAAAATTCTAGGGACGCATTTACATATGTGTGTGGCATCTTAACCCTTGAAGGCAGAAGGCAGGGACAACTTCCTTCCTTTACTCTTTAAGCCAGTATCCAAACAACTTTTAAAAGTTAGCAATCAGCCAGGTGTGGTGGCACGCACCTTTAATCCCAGCACTCAGGAGGCAGAGGCAGGCAGATTTCTGAGTTCAAGGCCAGCCTGTTCTACAAAGTGAGTTCCAGGACAGCCAGAGCTATACAGAGAAACCCTGTCTCGGAAAAAAAAAAAAACAAACAAACAAAAGTTAACAATCATATGTTATACACTGAAGTATCAGTAATCGTTTTTTATTTGATAGGACATTATGGTGAGTGTATTAGTTTAAATTAATTATACTAACCCCTCTGTTTCTTAATTAGTTATTTGTCTGAGCATTTAATGCCTTAGTGGTTCTCCCTTGAGCAAAACAAGTGCAGAGGCCAGAGTGATCACTGTCACGGGACCTGAGTTCAAGTCCCAGAACCCCGCTGAGTGTCTCGCAGGGAGGTTAAAGTGTTTAAGAACCATCATTAAAAATAGAATTTGAAAAAATTAAAGTAACACACTTTGATATGACTTTATTCTATAATAAAAATCTCTTGTAACAACTTCCAGGGTGGAATATTGCATTTCCAGAAACCAAAATCTGTTAGTCCACAGTATTTGGCTACAACACGAATTCTTCCTTATCCCCCTTGAGGTAAGAGCTTCAGTTTGGCATCAATACTTCGATATTTTTGTTATTGTTCTATTAATATTTTTCTAACACTAATATCTTTTTACATTCCCTCCCAAAGTTACCAGATTGCTAGCATCTTTATTTTAAGACACAAAGATACTAAATATATCACAGATAATGTAAGAAAGTGAATCTGTTTGTTAAATAGATTGTAGTACTTATATATGGAGGATAGGCATTTTAAGTGGATTATCTTTTTATTTCCAATACTAGTCATTTCAATGGAAGACATGATTATAGTCAAAGTAGTAAAATTCGTGTAATAGATAATAGAGATCCATAATATCTACATAAATATATACCTTATATCAGCTGTGTTAGTTCTATCCACCAAAAGAGGACTATAAACAATAAGAATCACTAAGAACAGCCAGACCCCAGAAGGTGAGTCCCATTGTAGGGTGTCTGTGTGTGTGTGTGTGTGTGTGTGTTCATGTATGTGAGAAAGCACAATAGCATGAATGTCATGGTATGTGTATGGAGGTAAGAGGACAACTTGTGGATGTTGATTCTTTCCTACCACCTTGTGTGATCCACACACTGAAATCAGCTGTTGGCCCAAGCATTAGTATGTCTCTACTCACTGAGGCATCTCATTGTTCTCCGTGACTTCTTTTTCCGCTTATATCTCTTCACTTTGTCTTATGGCCCACTCTTAACCAGTGAAGTCTGTGTGAGCATGGATTTGGAGTCATCTGCTGGCACCTGGTGGGCTCAGCAATAGATGTGCAACTACAGACAGAAATTCTTCCAGCCATAGAACCTATTAACAATCAATAGTTCAGAAGTAATGAATAGGACACAGGAAGTGGGGTGCTGACTATAGGTGAGGACTCTTCAATGGGGCGGCTATAGTGATACCCCTAGAAGTAGCCTTGTCATGATGCAATGATACAGATTTGAAACAAAATCTTTCTGGGGTCTGTTGGTACCTCATTTCAAGGTCTACAGAAAAGATTTGTATTGGGTAACCTGCTCAATCCTAATAGATATTTTTAATATTATTGTATCTAAAATCTCTGAATTTTTAACAGTTCAAAACATCATTTTATCTCTAAAATTCTGATTTTCATAGACTTAAAGGTCTCTGCAGATCAAAATACTATGTATCAATTGCAATGATTAAGAAAACAGATGTGGTGCCTAAGCTTTGTAATTTGCTCCAGTCTGGTAACACTCTCAGAATTTGTTATCTGTACTTTCTATCTCATCTTTAATGTATGTCCCACACAATATTACAGTTCCAAAAAGACAATGAACTGACACATTCCGATTTTTGAATATTTGCTGTTCTATATCCGTAAATTTTTCTTTGCCAATTATCAAATATTTGTCATATGTTTTTAAATATGTAAAGATCACAAAACATCACTTTAAACTATTTTACAAAAATCTGTCTTGAGGAAAATACTTTTGAAACCTTTTCATTTAGTCTTAGCACATAAATATTTCATTTATGAATATTTTCATGTTTATATATGTAAATAATGTCTTTCTGAAGGCAAAGAAAAATGTCTTGCCTCAGGCATTTCCTTCCTAGTACGTATTACTCCAGCAAACTTTTTAAAATGTGGTAAAGAATTACAATGAAAAACTTGTGGCTCTTTATAGATATGTGAAATTTATAAATGTGAAACACCCATTAATAATAATAATAATAATAATAATAATAATAATAATATCTACTAGTCAAAAGCTAATGTGAAAAAATTATGAACTTACAGCTTTTTTGTAAAAGAAATGCTAACATTTGGGGATTTGTTGATTAGTGACCAAATACTACACATAAAATATTCATGGAAACAGCACACTCACAGAACTGCTCTCAGGCCCAGAAAGATGGCTAACTGGTTAAGGTACAGGAGTCCCCAGTTTTGTTCCAAGCACCCCCACAGGGCAGATCATGTCTTATAATCTTAACTCCAGGGGATCAATGCCTTCTGTTGGAATCTGCAGGAACATGAACTCATATGCACACACAAACATATATAATATAAAAATCATTTAGATATTAATTTTTATCATTTTAAAAATTCTGCATTTGTGTTTGTGTCAGAGTTGTGTGTGCATGCAAGTATAGATGCCCACAAAAGTCAGTCTGGTCCCCAAGCTGAAGAGCATGTTATTGTCAGCACCCAGTGTGTGCTCAGAATAGTTCAGGCCCTCTGCAAAAGCAGTATGGATCCCTAACCCCTGTGACATCTCTCAAGTCAAAAAAAAAGTTGTTTCTTGAAAATAATTTCATACTTTAATGAAAGGAATTTTGAAATCTTTAGTGTATTCCTACATGTGATCTTTCATATATATGAATATGCATCCATTTGTTTATCTTCATTGTTAAGACAGCATATATGAGGGTATACTCAACAAAGTTTACATTTTGAAAATAAGGAAGATAACCCTTGTTTTTGAAGCAAATTTAATTTTAAAATTGAGCTCCATTATTCACAGTTTACATATGATTTTGTAGTTTTCCATTTACATAATCATTGATTAAATTTGATTTTAAAATAACATAAGATTAATATTTTCTTGTTAGTAGTGTATCATATTTTTACTTGACTTACAATGATTGTAATAGTCTTTAATATCTTGAAGGCTTGAATAATGTAAATTTGATGACTGTATTCCTAGTAAATAATTATATATTTAAAAATAAAATGTTAAGAAGATAAGGTAATAAGAATGAGAAACAGTGATGACTTGTATAAGGGACAGTCTCTGTGGGACTGGGAAGCAGTACTCCGCGCACATGAGTGACCCACCCTTTGCCCTTGCAACCTACCCCCCAAAAGAAAATAAAATGACAAAACAAAACAAAACAAACAAACAAGCATAGGAAACACCTTGTCATTAAAGCTGTCATGTGTCTCAGTGTGCCACCTAATATACCCTTTGGTCCACACATCTTTGCCTGCAAATGTTCATCGCAGCGAGTCATCAGTCTGGTTCAAGGCCTCTTGGTTTCTGCTACACTATCAACACTAGATTCTCGCTGGGACTCCTCTTGGCTATCCTGTTGCAACCATTTTCTAACTATTAAATTGCTTTAGTATTTACTGGTGCTATTTTTTTACTTTTTATTTTATTTTATTCGATATTTTCTTTATTTACATTTCAAATGCTATCCCGAAAGTTCCCTATACCCTCCCCCTGCCCCTGCCCCTGCTCCCCTACCCACCCACTCCCACTTCTTGGCCCTGGCATTCCCCTGTGGTGGGTCATATAAAGCTTGCAAGACCAAGGGGCCTCTCTTCCCAATGATGGTCGACTAGGCCATCTTCTGCTACATATACAGGTGTTATTTTTAATTGCACACACGTATAATTTATCACAACAATTGAGTTAATTTTCTTAATTTTGCAAACACACAAAATTTGTATCAAATTAGAATATTGATCTTTACACATATTATTTTTACTTCAAATAATGTAAATATTAACCACTACACAATAGATAGTACTATATATAGTATGTTTTGCATGTGTACTTTGTATGTAGCTTGCTTTGCATTAATCATTATTGCAGCAAACAGGATTTGAAAGTGTATTAAATAATACCACCTAACATATGAATAAAATTTCACTGGGGCTGTATTCAAACCACAAAAACACTTGAAAGTTAACATCATATTTTTAGCTAGCAATGGAAATTTTTCCAGATGGGAAAATGTGAAGGACAAAAATAGGCAAATTAAATTTAGAACTGTAATGGATTAATTTCTTTTCGGTTATCCTTCTGTTGTTTATATTCGTGCCAAATACACGAGCCAATATTCTCAAAAAAGAAAGACAATAAACAAGAACAGAAAGGGAGAATTCTAAAGTATTTTCAGTGAACCTTATAAAGTACAAAGTAAAAGAACCGTTCCCTGTGACCTTGGGAATCGTCACATTCTGTTTATACATTAAAAGCCTTTCCCCCTTGTCTGACATGTAACCCACACAGGATAATTACCAAAAACAATGAACCTAGCCGCTGTGCACACATTCCTTACCTGGGACAACTCTATCTATCAGTGGAACATTCCAAATGTGTCTAATAAAAATAGGCATAATACTTTTTATTCCTTCAAAGCAAATAGAAGCTTAGTGAAACAATATCGCTAGGAATCCACAGGGTATACTTCTCCTAAAGTTGAGTTTAAGCTTTCTTCTTTCCAGATCTAATTTTGACTTTTCTCAATGAATGTGTTTTGTACAGTGGTTCTAGACAGGAAATGGGTCGCACCAGTCACGAGCTTGGATCCTAAAGGGCTATACAGAGCTGACTTTAAATATGTCCAGATGCCGCCATGTTACTCTGTAGTCCTGTGGCTAACAAGGATCAGGAGTTAGAATGCGTTATGTGGGAGCCTTTCACGTGGGTGAGATTAGCTTGAAAATCAAAGGACATGTGTCTGGATGGGATGGTCAGACATTTGCCTACTAAAACTTTTCTTCGGGTACTTTCAATATTTGTTCAACGAGGTAATTCAGTTGAGTGTTTCCCAAACTTGTTTCAAAACGTGAGCCTTGGGCTTCTTAACTCATATCAACCTCTTCATACATATTAACTGAGAGTACCACTAGGCTCCAGGAAAGCACCTTCAGCAGATGAGGGGAAGTCTGAGTAGCTCATAGATCATTCAGAGTGCTCGTAGAATCCCAGATAGCATCCCAAACCTGAAATACTGCTCATTAGATTTAAATTTTTTCCAATATTCTTTCTTTTTTTTCCTCTTCATTTTTTAATTAGGTATTTTCTTTATTTACATTTCAAATGTTATTTCTTTTCCTTTCCTAGTTTTCCCCCTGAAAATCCCCTATCCCCTACCCCTTCCCCCTGCTCACCAACCCACCCACTCCCCACTTCCTGACCCTAGCATTCCCCTATACTAGGGCATAGGACCTTCACAGGACAAAGGGCCTCTCCTCCCATTCATGAGCGACTAGGCCATCCTCTGCCACTTATGCAACTAGAGCCACCAGTCCCACCATGTGTTTTCTTTGATTGGTGGTTTGGTGCCAGGGAGCTCTGGGGTGGGGGAGGGGGGAGGTACTGGTTAGTTCATATTGTTGTTCCTCCTATGGGGCTGAAAACCCCTTCAGCTCCTTGGGTACATTCTCTAGCTCCTTCATTGGGGGCCCTGTGCTCTGTCCAATGGATGACTGTGAGCATATACTTCTGTATTTGTCAGGCACTGGCAGAGTCTCTCAGCAGACAGCTTATATAAGGCTCCTGTCAGCAAGCTCTTGTTGACATACACAATAGTGCCCACGTGGACAGTCTCTGGATGGTCATTCCTTCAGTCTCTGCTCTGAACTTTGTAACTCCTTCCATGGGTATTAACATCAGCTGAAATTATCTATAAAATCCATTACAGATTTTAGGTCCTCCTTACAGAAATGATGTTGTAAAATCTGGGGATTCAAAGCTACTTAATATTATAAACACTTCAAAAAATAATATAAGCATTATATCATGATGTAGAAACTCCTAACGTGTGAAAGAGGCAAGAATAAGAAACTTTTGAGTCCTCAGTCATATATGGAACATTTAGATGAACCCCACCAAGGCTCTGTGAATCTGGAAAACAGGGAAGAATGGATGAAAATAAGAGTCAGATGATGGGAAGGAGTACCTTGAGACATTGTCATCTGGACATGGCATGGCTGTTTTACCCAGAAAATCTCAGCCTCAGTGGTACCTTGCACAAGCCTTGGTCAAGACTAAATCTGTCAACATTGCAATAGATTGGGGAGGAGGGACTCAGAAGCCTCAATCCTCCCTGGGAAGCTGCAGGAAGTTATGGGCTGCTGGCAAAGGGGATCATGTTTCTTGGCAGTATAGTAAGTTCCCTTTGCTCTAGTAAACCTATGCAAGTGACTGTGATTGCACATAGCAAATCACAAAGAAGGATATGATGGAAGGAAGGGGATCTGTTGGAAAGAATAAAAACTAATGTGGAATTATTTTGTCTTTAGATTTGTGTTCTTGCTTTAGAGATTTTAATAAGTGCTTTTACTTTTTTTACTTTTTTTATTAGATATTTTNTTTATTTACATTTCAAATGTTATCCCCTTTCCCACCCCACCCCAGAAACTCTCTATCCCATCTCCTTCTCCCTGCTTCTATAAGGGTGTTACCCCACCCACCCACCCATTCCTATCTCCCCACCCTGGCTTTCCCCTACACTGGGGGATCGAGCTTTCACAGGGCCAAGAGCCTCTGCTCCCATTGATGCCCAACAAGGCCATCCTCTGCTACATATGTGGATGGAGCCATGGGTTCCTCCATGTGTACGCTTTGATTGGTGGTTTAGCCCCTGGGAGCTCTGGGAGGTCTGGTTGATTGATATTGTTGTGCCAACGCGGTTGCAAACACCTTCAGCTCCTTCAGTCCTTTCTCTAACTCCTCCATTGGGGAAACCCTTGCTCAGTCCAAAGAAGTACTTTTAAGTTTTTGAATAGTTCTTGATGATCCCATCAAAATTTTAAGGATAATTGTCAAGCTTGGAAACTGACAAATTTCTTTTATGTGTAAATGACAGCATTTGGGACACTTCGGATGTTCTCGTTCATTGGCTCATGTCACTGCCCTGGAACTGGTGATCGCCCCCAGCCTTCTTTGCTGCTGCTGAGGTGATGCTCTGTGCTTCTGTGATGCCATGGCTGTCAGGACTGGCAGTCCTTTCATTTGTATGGCTTAGTTCTGCTCAAATCCCAGCTTACATGATCAGTTGCTCACGATCCACTGTTTTGATTAGCAATGGGTTTATTTAGCTGTAAATCTACCTACCAAATGTGTCCTTTTATGTGTGAATTTCTAAGAGCAAGTGCTCTTTAGTAGCAACTTTTAGAAAAAGAATTTTAGAGAATTATAAAGAAGGAAAAAAAGAAAAAACCCATCCACTGCATCAAACACTACCAGTGCAGTGGGGATTATATACTGATAGAAACTAGGTGGGGTCCTAGAGCCAAAAGAAGTGGACACAAGCCCTCATTCCTCACCCAGAAGCTAGTTCCAATTGGCAGCCACTTATAAATGAAAATTTCATTTTTCCCAGTGGAGTCTCACTGGGGAAAGAAACTACTCCTGAGAATAGGCCACATTCCTAGCAGGATATTGCCAACAAACAACAAACTCAGCAGCATCCTTGAAGGGCCCTTGTGTTCTCAGGAACTTTTTGTTTCCTTTTTTCTTCTCTTTCATTTACATCTTCTTACTTTATATATATTTTTAAGTTTCATCTTCTTTAGTTTTGTGTTTGTACAGGATTCCTGAGTGTGCAAACAAGTGAGTCTCTTTACCTACGTCTGCTTCTTGTGACTTTTCTTGAGCTCCTTTTCTTTTTGTTTATTTGTCTTATTCAACACTGAAGTGGTTTTTCCTTTTCTCTTGCTATATTTTATCTGATTTTATTATTATCCTTTCGATATCTGTTTTCTAATGAGAGACAGAAGGTGAGGAGGGTGGGTCTAGATAGGAAAGAAAGATGGGGAGGAACTGCGAGGAGTGGAGGATGGAGAAATTAATCAAGAAATCTTGCATGAGAAACAAAATCTATTTACAAGAAGAGAAAAAAATAAAGAAAAAGTATTGCGAAGATGAGATGACAAATGGAATGTTATAACACATGTATCCATGATTTCTCTTGAGGATAGTGTAAAAATGTAAACTATCCTTTCTCATGTTTTTGTGGTCACAATAAATATATATGCAAAAAGAATTTTACCACAAATGCTCAAACTTCTCTACTTTCTGTCAGGCCTTGTAGAACAAAGGTTTTGCTGTCATGGGCTTTACTTGTTTGTTTCCTATAATTAGTTCTAAAGAGATTTTGTGTCTTTCAATCTATCAGATAGACCCCCAAAATGGGAATTTTCCCAGGTATCTCATGCTAATAGACAGAAAAGGATCTAGCCAGAGAGAATATTTGTGCCCACAGAAGGAGTTTTCTAGTAATTGTCAAACCATTTTCTTGTAAGTTTCAAATCTATTCAATAAAAATATAACAATGTTTTATTTAATTTTATGCACCCTGAGAGAATTAAAGGATATGAGATTTAGGTATGCCTTTGCACACATTCTAGTCATTAAAGGAGAGATTGATTTCTATTGACCACTAAATTTTGAGTAACTGTGAGTATTGAATGTATAAAAAGATGTTAGAATCCTGGGCTATGGGAGGGTCCTAGGTCAGTCTATGAAATGCTTGCCATAACCATGAAAACTTGAGTTCAATCACCCGGAAACCCTTTAAGAAGGTCTAGACAGTGTTTGACAAACCTGAGTATACAGTTGTACCCAAAAGTACACACATATGCATGCATAAACATGTACACACACACACACACACACACACGCACCATGGAGATTAAATTAATTTGAATATTTCTTTCCTCCTGTGCTGCTTGAAGCAATAGCTTCAGCACTTTTCCAGAACATATTTGCATTTCTTGTGAGATTTACTGAAAAGTAGCAAGTTTACGACAACGCTGATAGAGCTGAATGTCTGCAAAAAGTAAACTAGCAATTTCTTTGACTATATAAATCATATGTGCCCTTGAAAACATCCATTGCTTTAAATTAATGTTCACACTCCTGTCATAAAATTACAGTGGAAAAAATTTATCTTGAAGAAACTACATAAGTTCAGTTTGTGAATCATGACCTTACAGTGTATGAAAAATAGTATAAAATTGCTGATAGTATTCATATATTTATAAAATCTTGAAATTCAAAATCTAAGTACACAAAATCAATAACTAATGAATGTTTCTGTTCATTTAAGAAATAGAACAAACTTATATCTTCATGATGTCATTTGAGAGCTGTTTGCCTCAGTTTACAAAAGTGCACTTTTTTCTCTGGTTAACAATTTTCCCCTGGCCTTCTAGGTACTCTGCCATTTGTATTTTGATGTATTATATTAATAATTTGTGATTTATGTTTTTGTTTAAGTAGGCATTGTTAAAGGTGACCTTTTGATTTGATTGTTTAGCTGACTTTGGTGCTAATAAGACAAAGAATTTGAAATCTAATGAACCATGCACACGGAATGATGATGGATGGCTTACTTGGGATTCTCCAGGCACAACACTGCCAAGCCAACTGAGGACTCTTGGAACCTAACTAATTTTAAGGAGAAGGTTTATTGATTACACAGAGATACTGAACATTTTAATCATTTTTACAGCCTTCTTCTGCCTGAGGCACCAAAATCCATTAAACAAGGATTATAAACTTTGTTTTAAACGGGATTCTAAATTCTTTCTTGATGTTCAGTCAACAAAATCTCTGTAAGATGTAGCAGATGTACTAAGGCATATTAAAATCCACATGTTTAATTTTAATTGCTCATATGCCTGACCCTCTGTGGGGCAGCTGTTCATGAAGCTAAATTACTTGTCTCCCAGAATTCAGCTTACATCATTCCTTTTTCTGCAACCATCAACATGTTACAATTTTTTAATTTCTCTTAATTTCTTCTTCGTATACTTAAAGTATGGTGTAATTTTGTTATGCTCTGCTCTTCATCTGTTCATCTTTAGGGAGTAAATGTGTTGTATGTTAAATTGGATAACCACATATATGAATATAGATGAACATATGTTTTACATTGTACAATTCAACAAACTATTAATAGTTTAATAGATTCCTGAGTGTATAGAAGCGATATACTTAATATGTTTTCTGGAATGAAGTTTTCTTATAGTGTAATGTATGTAGTTGATCTATGGAAAACATATACTGGAGATATGTACTTTTTAAACTATTAAAGATTCTGAACCAACGCCCTTATTTTTTATTAGAGGAAAAAAATATGTAAACTTGACTTATCTAAGCATAGAATATTTTTCCAATGTGAAAACCTGAGTTCAAAACCTAGATTTCTTGCTAAGTAATTGTGCTACTAAAATATTAGTTTATTTCCTTGAGTATTTGTTTCTACACCTGTAAAATAAATTTGAAATAGAAAAAATAAGAAATGGAAAACTTAGTTTGATTATAACATCTGACAATGCTTTAGAGATATGTGCTTTAGAGATATATATGTGTATATATATATATATATATTATATAATATTATATTGTCATAGATGTATATATATATAGTCTAACTACTTTGCCAAAACATAATGTATATACAAATGTGCACAGCAAGGAAAGAGCTGAGGGTAAGACTACAGTGTAAGGGGTAATTAATTTTAACCATTAAAATTAAAATTCTACATTTCAAGTTAAAAATGAGATTCATGCATTTTCAAAATTGTAAGTACAAAGTAACTAGGTCAAAAGTTAAGATTGCAGCCTGGCAGTTGTGATGCACACCTAGTCGCGCGTGGCGGTGCACACCTTTAATCCCAGCACTTGGGAGACAGAGGCAGGCAGATTAAAAAAAAAAAAGTTAAGATTGCAAAATATCTTGGGCTGATAGTGACCTAAAAAATCAAACTTGTATTATGACAAGGTACGGCCTTTACATATGTATATAGTAAGATACTAAGTATTACTAACTCTAGCTTCAAATCGTTCCAGTATATAAAATCTCACTTCTTTTAAATTACATATGAAGTTAAATTTCACTATGAATGTAAGTTTCTTAAATGTTACTCAAGTAGGGAATTAGAAGCACTGTATACTTAGTGGCATGAATACTATTTCACTTCTTAACTGTCATACGTGGATACTTGTCTCTCATAATTATGACTACCCGGTTATTATGTTTAAACTGTTCAAGATGTCCACGTTAGATCCAGATGTCTTATTTTACACTATAGGCACACTGTTAGTTAAGGACCATGCTTAGTTAGTCGCCTAAGGCAGCGGTTCTCAACCTCACTAGTGCTATGACCCTTTAATATAGTTTCCTCATGTTGTGGTGACCTTGATGATCAAATTATTTCACTTCTGCTTAAGAACTATAATTTTGATATTGTTATGAAGCATAATGTAATGTAAATACCCGATATATGATCCTTATGAAAGAAATGTTCAATTAACCACCCCCCTCAAAGAAGTCACGACCCACAGGTTGAGAAACAATGGCCTAAGGCATCTTAATAAAGATAGCCTAAGATGGTGTGTTAGTATGTGCTGATAGTAGCTGTCCACCCTGGGATGTGTTGTGCTTTGCCCATACCCAGCACATTTCTCAGAGTCCTTTTTCGTTGTTGTTGTTGTTTTTGTTTTAATTTTTATTAGATATTTTCTTTATTTACATTTCAAATGTTATTCCCCTTTCCTAGTTTCCCCTCCGAAAATCCCCATCACCCCCCTCCAATCTCAGAGTTCTTTAAAACGATTGCACAATTCTTCTAGTCGGAGCTGAAACTAAATATCTAGTCTACCAGAAACAGCTAGGCACTCAGTTTTAGCTATGGGAAGCTCTCTCTTGGCTTTCATCGTTCAAATAGGCTAGCCACAGCTTCTTTAAATGGGAAGAGAATTGTGTTCTTAGGAAGCACAATTCCCTCTTGCTACTCTCTCATTTAGCAGGCCCCGCACAGTGCCCAGTCACCTTTGGCAAGGAGGCAGAT
Source organism: Mus pahari (assembly GCF_900095145.1). NCBI lineage: Eukaryota > Metazoa > Chordata > Mammalia > Rodentia > Muridae > Mus > Mus pahari. The sequence continues at coordinate 112,327,499 of NC_034593.1, read as the reverse complement.
GCCGGAGGCCTAGATGCACTAAGAAAAGATACGATACAGCCTGTCACTCGAAGCATGATGGGATGTTCTTAGAGCTATTCATAATTTTGCATGCGTCATATTCTGCTGGTATCAGTCCAGCTTACCAGATCATTCCTTGTAGCTTTCGCTGTAAATATTCCATAATTATGTAAAATAGCTCTAAGTTTTTTATTATCTTATTTATACAATGGATACATGATTGCAGTAGAGTCTACCTTACACTCAGTTTTCTATCCAATTATAGGTCAAAAATATTATGTTTATTTATTATATTTCAGGGTTTTGAGGCAATGTCTCTCTGTTTTGGCGAAGCTGACCTTGACTAGGGATCCTTATGCCTAATTCTCTTACTATTCTCCATACGTTATAAACCTATTCTGACTAAATATTTTAAGCACTAAAATAGGTCACATTTACTCTTAATATGACAACTAAAAAGCAATCAAGACAGAACCTTTGCCAAGACAAAACAAAAATAAAAATCCCTGCCAAGGAGTTTTAATATGATGATTAAAATAGTAGCTATTGGATAATAAAACTGTAAATAGATTAGCAGTAGCCTCCAATTTGAGTTATTAAAAAGGAAAGAAAAGTCTCAAAAATTGGTAAGATTACATTGTGTATGTGTTTCTGATGCATCTTACATAAATAGTTGCTTAATCAAAAGAAATGTTGATGCGTGAATAACTCGTTACTACCTCAGATGCATCTACAAGGAACCAATAGCTCATAACTATAAACTAAGGAATCCGATCTTCATGTTTTCAACTGAAAAAAATATCTCTGAGAGACATGTCCACCACAGCCTCTCCCCTTGATGCCTTCCATTCACATAGAGGCTGCTTTTCACTTATTGTGTCACTGTATATCCCAAAAGATCTGGACACTAATACATCTGCACTCTTTCCTAGAATCTGAGCTTGATTGTGCTAATATTACTCTGTAAGCTGTTGTCACTTGCACTATTTTTGTAAGCATAATTTAAATCATTACAGAAGAGCATTGATAAATATTTTTTCTTAATGTTTTTTGACTTATTTACTTGGGTGATATCAATAGGCAATAGCAATTGTAAACTCTAAAGCAAGTTAATTTATGTTAGCAACCTTGAAAAAGGAAGTTTGTTTGGAACTATGCACATGTGTCCTTCGATGAGTCAAACTTATATCCATGAATACCGTGTGATTTTACACAGACAGACAAACTCAAGCATAGCGGTCCATCTCTGCTAAGTCTTCTTCCACAGAATGCAAAACACCCACATAGTTTGTTCCTGGAAATCAGTGGTTTGAAGGACTTTAGCATTTAACTGGGCTTGCATTCAAAAGCTTTTTCAAAGTCACCTTTATAGGGATATCTTTTTAAAATATAGTTAATTAACAAGCAAAGAAACAACAACCAAGAAAACAGAACAGACAGCAAGAAACACAAATTCTGAAAATGAACAGTTTGTGTAGCTTAAGCATCCTGTTGTTAGCTGAGGCTAGCCCGGTGAGGCAATAAGAGCAGACAGTTGCCTACCAAATATGTTTCTGTCCTGGGCTGTCATGAAAGGCATTCCAGAAAAGAAGGGATTTGAAAAGATCATCTCATGATGCCATTTTCCAGGAGGACACAGGTTCCCAGTCACATCTGAGGTGTCACCACATGATTCAGTCAAAATCATCACACGTGCTGGTTAAAGTCCAGAGGCCCATCCTTGCCTCTAGAAAACAGGGTCCAGCTCCCCTGTCAAACCCTCTCACTTCTCATCTACTAAAGTCTGTTTAGTGAGTCCTAGCAAAGTGATGATGGTTTTGGTCACTGACAGGCAGGAAATCCAACAGTAGTGTCAAGACATTACAATTAGCTAAAGAAATCTTGTGACCTTCTATTTCATAGCCTGCAGTCATGATGCTGATGTAACAAACACATTTGCTGTCACTCAAATGAAAGTATGACACATACACTGACAAGCACTGCACAGTACTCAGACATGATAGCAAAGTAAATGCTGTGCATGTATTTACTGTATTATACATTTTAATTATCTCTCCACTTGTAATTAAAGTTCACTGCAAAATAGTGTGCTGTGTCTTACCAGCAGACTAATACATCTGGTGGTGATCATAGGTCTCAGACGCATTGAGGCCATGTTTAGTGATTGACATCACTGTACAGGTGCAATCTGTGGTGTGCACACAACTATGAAATTGCCTGCTGACACATTTGTCAAAATGTGTCTTCGGCCTTCTGAAGCATGAATGTACATTGTTGAACTATGTCCTCTATGAACTTTGTCCTATATCCATTGTTCCCAGCAAGATGGAGGTCGCGTTGTCGCCAACACCTAGCACACTTTCTACATATAAGGAGTATGCATTTAAGCAACTTAGTAAGTGCATACTGAGCAAATGAGTTAACGCAAGACCACATATCTTAAAGTGATTCATCAAATGTTTATAAAGTATTGGAGTCTGCGATTTAGTTTGAAGTTGCAGGCAAACACTGAACTATTGTAAGAGTCTGAAATACAGAAATGAATGAATATAAAACATAATAAAATACAGGCAAAGAAACAGTAACCAGATGGGGGACTATTAAGTATCTGAGTTGTAGCTTTTACAGCTGCTGTCATTGGGAAATACAACCTCCTCCTTTCTCTTCCTCTCTAAATTGCCTAATACAGAAACACACAGCCCCACAGTCACTGACTGTGCTAGATTTTGCATGGCTAACTGTGCGCTTCACAGCACTTGTTTAATTTCTCCTCTGAACTATCATTGGTGTGTGTGTGTATGTGTGTGTGTGTGTGTGTGTGTGTGTGTGTGTGCATGTGTGTGAATACTTGTGCTTTAGTGAGAAGCGCATGCTGAACCTTAGTCCTGATGCTCACTAATCTGTGTCCTCAGGTGATTGTCTTGATGTATTTGACACACAGTGTCCTCATATTGATTGAGATTATTGTCTGGATTAAAATTAAAAAGACAACACATAACATTTATTCTGCCTAGATACTATCAAATTTCACTCATAGTATATAGGAAACAAATTTCTATATAGTCACATGTATTATTTTCTTGAGATAATTACATAGAGAGGCAGACTGTTAATGATGGCCTTATGGGCCTTTGTGGCTCCTTTGATATTCTGTTTTGATGTAATATATTTTTACCAATTTTATTAGGTATTTACTTCATTTACATTTTAAATGTTATCCCCAAAGTCCCCTATACCCCCCACGCCGCTCCCGTACACACCCACTCCCCCTTCTTGGCCCTTGTGTGCCCCTGTACTGAGGCATATAAAGTTTGCAAGACCAAGGGGCCTCTCTTCCCAATGATGGCTGACTAGACCATCTTCTGCTACATATGCAGCTAGAGACACGAGCTCTGGGGGTGCTGATTCATTCTTATTGTTGTTCCACCTATAGAGTTGCAGACCCCTTCAGCTCCTTGGGTACTTTCTCTAGCTCCT
>NC_034593.1:112293712-112324011 GCF_900095145.1 Mus pahari | reverse complement strand
CTGAAGACCCAGAAATGAACCCACACACCTATGGTCACTTGATCTTTGACAAGGGAGCTAAAACCATCCAGTGAAAAAATGACAGCATTTTCAACAAATGGTGCTGGCACAACTGGCTGTTATCATGTAGAAGAATGAGAATTGATCCATTCTTATCTCCTTGTACTAAGGTCAAGTCTAAGTGGATCAATGAACTCCACTTAAAACCAGAGACACTGAAACTTATAGAGGAGAAAGTGGGTAAAAGACTGGAAGATATGGGCACAGGGAAAAAAATTCCTGAATAGAACTGTAAAGGCTTGTGTTGTAAGATCAAGAATTGACAAATGGTACCTCATAAAATTGCAAAGCTTCTGTAAGGCTAAAGACACTGTCAATAAGACAAAAAAGGCCACCAACAGATTGGGAAAGGATCTTTACCAATCCTAAATCAGATAGGGGACTAATATCCATTATATATAAAGAACTCAAGAAGATGGACTCCAGAAAACCAAATAACCCCATTAAAAAATGGGGCACAGAACTAAACAAAGATGTAATATATTTTATTAATTTTTTGTTTGAAATGTTTGTAATATTCTATATAACTGTAGAAGGTATAAGATGGTATATGTTCTTATATTGCTACAAATTATGAATTGCCTTCAAAAACTTGAGTCTGACTGCTTCTTTCTTTGCGAAAGGATGGTTATATTTATCTCTGTACCATCCTGGCATCTGGTCACCCCAGAATGAGGGAAGTCATACTGAGTTCCAGCTTTGTGTTTTATTCAATTTTATGGATATAAAGAAAATTTGTGGATTTAAAGTATCTAATTATTTATTAACCAGTTAATAAATAAATGAGTAATATTAAAAATGTCATTGGTCCTATTGCTTATAAACATCAGGTTTTAGTATGTTTTTTTTCTATAGTCTTAACTCTTTTGTAAGCCAAAGAATTTCCAATGTACTGTATAAATCAGAGTACTCCCTGGAACTTCCAAGTTAGACTTGGTAGAGAAATCACCCAAGTTAAAAGAGGGAGAATCTAGTTACTGTCACAAAGATCCTGTTAGCTGCTGGCCCCCACTACCTTGAATTCAGCCTGTGGTCTTTGATGTCATATTTGCACAGAAGTTCAGGTTTCCTAAAGAGGTAAAGAGCAGTTGTTGTGGAAAAACAGTCCTTAAAAAAACTTGAAAACTCTGGATGGTCCAAACTTTGACTCTGTAACTCCTTCCATGGGTATTTTGTTCCCTATTCTAAGGAGGAATGAAGTATCCATGAGTTGGTCTTCCTTCTTCTTGATTTTCTTGTGTTTTGAAAATTGTATCTTGGGTATTCTAAGTTTCTGGGCTAATATCCACTTATCAGTGAGTGCATATCTAGTGACTTCTTTTGTGATTGGGTTACCTCACTAAGGATGATACCCTCCAGATCCATCCATTTGCCCAAGAATTTCATAAATTCATTGTTTTTAATAGCTGAGTAGTACTCCATTGTGTAAATGTACCAAATTTTCTGTATCCATTCCTATGTTGAGGGACATCTGGGGTTTTTTTCCTGCTTCTGGCTATTATAAATAAGGCTGATATGAACATAGTGGAACATGTATCCTTATTACCAGTTGGAACACTACCCCACTCGGGGAATCTATCACATAATCAGCCACTAAACCCAGACATTATTGCATATGCCAACAAGATTTTGCTGAAAAGACCCTGATATAGCTATCTCTTGTGAGGCTATGCCAGTGCCTGGCAAACACAGAAGTGGATGCCCACAGTCATCTATAGGATGGAACACAGGGCTCCCAATGGAGGAGCTAGAGAAAAGTACCCAAGGAGCTGAAGGGGTCTGCAACCCTATAGGTGGAACAACAATATGAACTAACCATTACCCCCAGAGCTCATGTCTCTAGCTGCATATGTAGCAGAAGATGGCTTAGTAGGCCATCATTGAGAAGAGAGGCCCCTTGGTCTTGCAAACTTTATATGCCCCCGTATAGGGGAACACCAGGGCCAAGAAGTGGGAGTGTGTGGGTAGGGGAGCAGGGCAGGTGGAGGGTATAGGGAACTTTTGGGATAGAATTTGAAATGTAAATAAAGAAAATATCTTTAGGAGAATGCAAACCATAGAAGGTGGTGATCTGTGGACAATCTCAGGAGCCTTCCCTGCAGAAGAGGCTCGTGGACGCCCTTGCCTTGTTCCTGATTTGATGAGAAATACTGATTTTCTGAATTTAGCATTAAATTACCTCTGGACTTGAATAGTTTCTGTACTAAATTGAGATGCCTGCCTTATATGTGTTGATTCTCATGACTTTTATCATAAAGGGAAGTTGGAATTTGTCAAAGGCCTTTCTCACATCCAGTGAGATAATTCTGTAGTTTCCATCCTTGAGTCTATTTATATAATACTTTGTGTGTGTATGTGTGTGTGTGTGTGTGTGTGTGTGTGTGTGTGAGTGTGTGTGTTATGCCATCCCTGGATCTCTAAGATGAAGTTAAATTGATCATTTTATTGATATATTATTTCAATTCTGTTTGCACATATTTTCCTGAAAATTCTGGCACCTTTACTAGAGAGATTGGCCAATATTTTCAATGTTATTGGATCACTGTATGGGTATTTTTCTATTATAGTAACACTGGCTTCATAAAAAAGAAATTGAAATTATTTCTACTTAACAGAATAATTGAGTGCAGAGGCTAGTCCCTCTTTGATGTCCAAGTAGACTTCTTCAATGTACCTACCTGAGCTTTCATTGTTGTTAGTCAAGAGACATTAAATTGATATGTTTTATGGATCTATTTAAATTATTTACTTTATCTTGATTTTATTTCAGTGGATCTTACATATCTAGAGAGTCATTTACTTCTTTTTAGGTTTCCAATTTAGTAGAATATAGATTCTTAAAAATATGTCTTTATGACACCCTGAATTTGATCAGTAGCTGTTGTAATGTTTCTCTTTTCATCTCCAATTTATTCATTTATGGCTTCTGTCTCTTTGGGTAAATTCAGCTACACTTCCCCAAGTTTTTTAATTTTTTCAAACAACCATCTCTTCATGTTTCTGATTTTTTGAATTTTTTCTTCTAGTTCATTAATTTCAGACCTGACTTACATTATCTTTCATCATCTACTCTTTTTTGCTTGTTCTTGTAGGGTTTTTTGTTTTGTTTTTGTTTTTGTGTGTTTGTTTGTTTGTTTTGTTTTACAAAGCTGTCAGTATTATGAGTATGGAAGTGCTTCAGTTCCTGATGAAGGTATTTAATGCTATCAACTTTTATTTTATTCCACCTTCATCATGTGCCATGAGGTTTAATATCTTGAATTTCATTTTCCTTTAAATCTAGAAAAGTTTTAAATTTCTTAATTTTCACTCTGTAGTGTGTCGTTTAGCTTCCATGAGTATGCATACTTTCTTTCACTTCCATTGTTGTATTCATATTTACTTTTTGTGATCAAGTGACATATAGGATGTTATTTCAGTTTTACTCTCTTTGTTGAAATTTTCTTTGTAGTCTAATGTGTGGTCAATTTTGGTGAAAGTTTCATGTGCTTCTGAGACTAAAGTGCATGGGTAGAATGTTCTGCATACAAATCTTAAATCCATTTGTTATAGGATGTATTTAACTCCATTTTTTGTCAAGTTGGGCTATCTAGTGTAATATGGAAATTGCCCACTATCATTATACTGGAGTACAATCTGTGATTTTAGATCCAATATTTTTAATAAATTGGGTGTCCCAATGTTTGATTCATAAACGCTTAGAGTTATAATATCCTCTTAGTGTATTCTTCTTTAATAAGTATGAAATGTCCTTCCTTATGTCTTCTGATAAGGTTTTATTTGAAATCTATGTTGTAAAATAAGTAAACAGGGGTTCTTCCTGTTTCTTGCATCCCTTTGCTTGGGATGCTGTTTCCATCTTTGACCCAAAGGTGGTTGTCTCTCAGGATGGGTAATTTTCTTATAAGCAAAAAAAAAAAAAAAAAGAAAGAAAGGAAGGAAGGAAGGAAGGAAGGAAGGAAGAAAGAAAGAAAGAAAGAAAGAAAGAAAGAAAGAAAGAAAGAAAGAAAGAAAGAAATCATATGTTTTAATCCAGTCTGTTAATGTTAATCTGTATTTCTTTTATCATGGAGTTGAGACCGTGGATACTGACAGTTACTATTGAATGATATATTTATTGATTCCTATTATTTTGTTGTGGTGGTATTTTTTATTGGATTTTCTTTCATTAACTACTCTGGGATGATATAGGCCTTGTGCCCTCTTGGGCATATAATATCATCTCTTCTGACCAACACATTCCTAATGCTATCCATTATAAATAGATGTCTTTGTGGATAGAAATTGTTCCCATCTGTTTTTATACAGAAAGTTGTTCCTTCTCTTTCAGTTATGATTTATGGTTTTAATGAATACAGTAGCCTAGTATGGCATTTATGGTGTTTTGGAACTTGTGGAGTAGAAGTTTAAGCCCTTTTGGAGAGATAATTTAATGCTTGGAGCACTTGATATTTTTGCTGAAGTCCTGAGTGTGGGATTGTGAAAGGCAGCCTGTTTTCTGGTTGAGCTAGGTTTAAATCCCAGAGACCAAGCAGATAACTCTGCAAGGGATGGAAGGAAGTTTCTCAAGTTCCCAGACACCAGGCTCCTGACATGAGGCCCCAGCTCCATAATTCCGTGGCCATCAGTCAAGCAGGGCAACTCCCCAAGCTCCTGGTATTGTCTGGACTCCACCCCCACAGTTACCTGGCAACAGCCATGTATGCTCTTCCCCACAGTTACCTTACAACAACCAGGTAGGTCTGGCTCATTATAAAAGGGGCTGTTTGCCCCCTCCTCCCTCACTTACTCCCCGCTTCCTTCTTGCTTCTCTCTTGCCCTCTTGCTCCCCCTCTCTCTGTATCCCCTTACCCCTTCCCTCCACATGGCCATGGCCAGCCTCTACTTCTCTATCCTCTCCCTTCCTCTCTCCTTCTACAATAAACACCTTTAAACCATAAACTGTCTCTCCTTATAGGGACCGCCATGGTGAAACAATGGAGCAGTTCTTCCTCTAAAGAGCTGCATGTCTAATCTCCCACAGTAGGCTTCTCAGCTTTCTCACTGACTCTGCCAGCCAATCTGAGCCACCCACCAGAACAAGCCAAGGACTCTCCTTCCCCGCAGAACCCAGCCTGAGCTCTCCTCCTCCTCCTGCCCTTTTCCCTTCCGCCCAGGCTAGAGCAGACCTGCTTATCCTACTTTGTTCTCAGCTCTTCTGTGGCATTGAGCATCATCTACTACGGTGTCCAAGTGTGAGAACCTGCCATCCCTGGCAGTGTGGGGTGCACACAGTCAAACTCCCTGCTTCTGTCTCCACAAGCAGCCCTAGCCCTGTGGTGGACCAGATTTGGGACACCATTTGAACTCACACCTGAGTTTAGATTCCAGCATGAAATGAGAGTTCAAAACCATCTGTAACTCCCATTCCAGGGGATCCGAAATCTTCAGAACTTAATGGGCACCAAGCACGAACACTGTGCATGTACATACACTCAGGAAAAACATCCATACTAATAAAGTAAAACTTAAAAAAAAAATGAGAATTAAAAGTCAACTGTTATTCTAATGGGTCTATGTGTGCCTTAGTTTTTCTTGATGCTTTCAATATAATTTCTAGTGTTTTAATTATGTAATATGGACATCCTTTCTAGGCCTGTCTATTTGGTATTCAAGATGTCCCTACTGGCTGCCGTAGCTTCGGAAGACTACCATCCCCCTCAGTTCATCTTCAAACTTTAGAACTAATTACAGGTTGGGAATATAGCTACTGGTAAGTCAGTTGTTTATAACTGGTTATATACCAGCATGAAGCATGATTTCTATTTCATCATACCTGTTATTAGAAACTCTGAATTATTATTATCTACTAAATACCTAAATACCATAGTTACATCAAATAAATAAATATGTACAAATAAGACTTCCTTGATATTCACATTTTCATAGTAGTCAGATCTTGAAAACAGCATCAAAGACTAAAAATACTTCAGACACTGAGGCATGCTAAGATTCACAGCCCTGAAAATGTGAGCTCCAGGAAACAAGAGAGAAACAAATGTTAAAATCTTGCCACTATGAAAAGCAGGACCTGAAGCATTTGGCTGGAAAGAAACATTGTAAAGCTTAAGGTAACTAAGTGTGCTAACGGTGTACCAGTTTCTGTTTGGTTGCTCTGATAAAACACCATGACAAAAAGAAACTTAGGGGAGCAAAGAGTTTATTTAGCTCATGGATTGCAGTCCATCATCAAGTAGAAACCTGAAGGCAAAAACTGAAGCAGAGACTGTGAAGAAATGCTACTTACTGGCTTGCTCTCTGTGGCTTGCTCAACCAGTTTTCTTACACCACCCAGGACCCAAGAGTGGTACCCCCCACTGTGAGCTGGACCATCTCATACCAGCCATTAACCAAGAAAATGCCCATAGACTTGTCTACAGGCTGATCCTACAGAGGCAATTCCTCAACTGAGGTTTTTTTTTTTTTTTTTTTTTTTTAATAGCCAATTCAAATGTATTCAAAATAAATTAGTTCTACAATTTCTAAATGACACAGTATTAGATTTTTTTTACCTAGATTTTTTGAGCAAATACTTTTTAAACAATTTTTTATTAGATATTTTCTTCATTTACATTTCAAGTGCTATCCGGAAAGTCCCCTATACCCTCCCCACGCTTGAGGTTTCTTTTCCTTTGAATTCAAGTTAATGTCAGCCTGACAAAATTTAATTGCCATAGTATATAGCTACTAACTAAGCCTGGGAATCGAAATTTCCAGAGGATGGAAAATAATATTAAGATAACTATAAATAATAAGATAACTTACTAAAAATATAAGTAATGTCCCTATAACATGTTTGAATTTGTTAATTGAGAGGGCACTGAGAAAAATTAATTAGAAGCACACTGACATTACATTAGGGTTTATAAAGCTTTTCATTCTTATACTTTGGAAAAAGTTAAATTTAAATCTCAATCTAAAAATCCAGTTGGGAACATGAAGGGAAACTAGGGTTTCATAGTAGAAGATTTTAAACCAAAAGAAAATTTAATTGAATCTTTATCTAAAGTTGAAGTAGAGAGATTTTGTAAAAATTTAAAACAGGAGAAAAATAAGTATTAATGACTATAGAAATTTATATGCCACATTTCAATATGTATAAAGTATTCACCTAAAAGGTAGGTAATAAAATTAAGAAAATGCACTATATTCAATGTTGGAGTAGTCCCATAGATAATGAGAAAAATATTATTCCATTTGGAAATTGTAAGTATTGTATATAAAAAGAGTTTACAACAATAAAATGTTTAATTCATATGACTTAACTTTATTGAAAGAAAGTCAATATATTAATGTGTTCTCCATTGATAATCATGAAATTATGACAATAATGGAAATTGTATGCAGTTTAGGTAAGGACAAATTTTTAGATTCTACTAATATATAAATTGATATATTTATGGTCATTGTTTACAAATACACATTAATAATTTTAATTTTGTCTTGACAACTTTATTTGTATGGTAGAATATTGGCATGATTAGAAATATATACAAATACTTAGTATAATTATGGTTAGCATAAGGATGCTAAGATATTAGAAACCACATAAATGTCTAATAATTGGAGACAATTTCAATAAAATTTTTTTTTAATTTATTTACTATTATTTTCTTTATTTACATTTCAAATGCTATCCTGAAAGTTCCCTATACCCATCACCCACCCCTATTCCCCTACCCACCCACTCCCACTACTTGGCCCTGGCCTTCCCCTGTGCTGCATCATATAAAGTTTACAAGACCAAGGGGCCTCTCTTCCCAATGATGGCTGATTAGGCCATCTTCTGCTACATATGCAGCTAGAGACTTGAGCTCAGGGGGTATTGGTTAGAAAGTAATATGCCCATAAACTCAATTTAATTATAACATTTTACTAAACTTGGATTGTAAAAGTATTTTAAAACTTTCCAAATTTGACAATCTGGTCATGTATTAACTATTCTATGTTAACCAATAGACATTAGTTTTTAAAACAATATCTATACATTATTAACAGTAAAAGTAAGTTACATGAGGATAATAAAAATAAAATTATAACTTCCTGTCTACATCCTACTGATAGCTATATAACTATATAACACACTGCAAACACAATGGTGGTAGGGCTAGCCTTGCCTTCTGGACTCTCATTTGTGTAATTTTGCACTAGGTCCGACTAGGGAACATAATCCTGAACCTATCTATGAGTGACTCCACTGTCAATCAGTCAAACAGGTATCATTTCACAAGTTATTGGCTCCTTCTGAGGTTTGATTAATATGATTTGCTACATACTATATGAAAATCCTGGTCATGTTGATGAACTATAATTTTTTTGTTCAATCACAATCATAATATTGGCTTATACCCACTTTCCCAATAATCCCATCCAACCAGACCCCTGCAAACATCACCACCCATTCTCACTGTCAAGCTTCAACAGTCCTTGCATGAGAGACCTATTAGAAGTCTCATGGTGCTGAAAAAGCAGCCCAGTAGAAAAAAGTTAAGGAAGTTTTCTTTTTCTTCAACGTTCTTTGGCAGCCTATGCCTTTTATATGCTTTTCCTCACGAAAGGATTAGGCATCCAAGAAGTACAGAGATAGGCAATCACAGGCAAAAAGGGGAAATGTATGAATTCTCACATCAGTCTTAAATCCATTGCTTATCTACCATGATCTGCTGTTAAAAACTTACTATCTCACTGTGACTTACAAGGCGGATGACTGAGTAATATGTTGATTTATTCATTGGGAGTTTTTCTAAAGACACCTACATGGCACTTTTACAACAGTTTATTTAGTGGGTGTTCAGCACTGCGCTGCAGTTTATTTATATGCTCGAGAATGAGAAAAATCATGTTAGCATTATCTCATGAGTCAGGTCCATGCATGAAGGACATGCAAGGTACAGCAACTGGGTAACTCAGGATCGGAAAAATCTACTAAAGATGCTTCTAGCCAGCAAATAAAATCACTCATTTGTCCATCCATGAACAACCTAACTAGTACCGGGAAAACAACATTTACTTTTAATTCACCCAGAATTTACAAATTCGAGGCAAATTTTTTCTTTAAAAAAAAAATCCTGAGTTAAGATTATCTTTTAGAAACTGTCCTAAGTGCCCAGACAAGGACAAATCTTACAGCAGTTAAAGGCACTGCCACCAAGCTTGGCAACCTAGGTTCAATCTCTGGAACGCACATGGTAGAAAAGAGAACCACTTCCGAAAACTATCCATTAACATGTACTATGTCACCCAGGCACACACAAACACAGGCTTACATGCACAAATACACAAAATGGGCAACATTTGACTGTTATTCTCTACAACAAGAACCCTTACACGTCTCACCTCAATGATTGCTACAATTGAAGTAGTATTGCCATAAAATGATACTAGCACTTCTGTGAAGAGCTAAGTGCACCCCTGTATGAACAAGCATTCATAACATGAGCACGTTCACATCAAGAACCCCAGTGCCACATATGAATGCCAGTGGCCCTCTCCAGGTTCAAGTATGAATGTTGACAGTAGGTACATAGAGTACCCACCACAGCTTTCCACTCCCTGATGTCTGCAGTCAGAGATTTCTCCCCTACAGAGACAAACCAACAGAGATTAGCTAACATGAATCCTTCTCAGGCTGTACCTAATAGGCCTGCTGAGTTTCCAGGCTGCTGATGCTGTACATAGGAATACAGAAACTGTGGTACATTTACACAATGGAGTACTANTCAGCTATTAAAAACAATGAATTTATGAAATTCTTGGCCAAATGGATGGATCTGGAGGATATCATCCTTAGTGAGGTAACCCAATCACAAAAGAAGTCACTAGATATGCACTCACTGATAAGCGGATATTAGCCCAGAAACTTAGAATACCCAAGATACATTATGCAAAACACAAGAAAACCAAGAAGGAAGACCATCGTGTGGATACTTCATTCCTCCTTAGAATAAGGAACAAAGTACCCATGAAAGGATATAGGTACAGAGACAAAATTTAGAGCTAAGATGAAAGTCTCTATCCAGAGACTACCCCATCTGGGAATCCATCCCATCATCAGCCACCAAACCCAGATACTAATCAACATGCCAGCAAGATTCTGCTGAAGGGACCCTGATATAGCTATCTCTTGTGAGGCTATGCCAGTGCCTGGCAAACACAGAAGTGGATGCTCACAGTCAGCTATTGGATGGAACACAGTGTCCCCAATGGAGGAGCTAGAGAAAGTATCCAAGGAGCTGAAGGAGGCTGCAACCCTGTAGGTACAACAACAATATGAACTAACCAGTGCCCCCTGAGCTCGTGTCTCTAGCTGCATATGTAGCAGAAGATGGCCTAATCGGTCATCATTGGGAAGAGAGGCCCCTTGGTCTTGTAAACTTTATATAACCCAGCACAGGGGAAGGCCAGGGCCAAGTAGTGGGAGTGGGTGGGTAGGGGAGCAGGGGCGGGGGTGGGAGGGTATAGGGAACTTTCAGGATAGCATTTGAAATGTAAATAAAGAAAATAATAATAAATAAAAAAAAATTTAAAAAAAGGAATGCATGGCCCACCAAACCCAGCTTTCTGGTACATGTGTCTGTCATTTCTTCATTACTCATCATCTCAGCCAGATAATGATACCAAAGCCAAGTACATTGCAGCAGATTTCAAGTATTTTTTCCAGCCTTTTGCTTTTAAATTGTAGGAACCCAGTATACATTTAAAAGTTATTGCTTTTAACAGCTTTCTTTTGTGCAAAGCCTCTTTTGAACTCCTAAACCAAATAATTATATTTTACTCTGATTTTAAAAACCTAAGAGTCATCAAGGAAATTGTATTTTCTAGTTGTCATAGAATATGAGTTAGTGATGTGAAACCCAGATCTGGCCTGCAGCACATGTTTAATGAATGAATAGTCATAGCGATGTTCCAGGGACTGTTGATGATTCTGAATGGTTCGTTGCTAAAATTTTAATGGAGTGGAAAATGGTGTTTCTTTAATGATGTTATATGAAAAGTCAAAACACTTTATTGGACAAGTTGATATCATAAGAGAATAAATGAATTTCTTAAAAGTAATCCCAAAATGTGTTTTTAGCAGATACCAGAGTAGAAGTGAAAAGATACATACTTCATAATTACAGTTGTATACCAAGTGACATTTCAAAGGAACTCAGTTTGTTACAGTTTACTTTTTCTTTATGGTATTCTAAAAAAAAAAAATAAAGTACAAGTGGCACATATTTGTAGAGGAAGTCTAAACTCCTGACAGCCTTGTTCCGTGGTCATTGCTTCAGGGCTGTTATCTATTAATAGAGTCACTTTGATTACTCTCTTGTCTTGTCTAGCTTTGCCTCTTCAGGCAAATATTGATCAGTAATGAGTTGCACAGGCACAATACACCATTAATTACCAAGTGATCTGGAAAACAATTAGAGACCTCCTGGTTCATGTACATAGCTAGGCATGGCTGTCAATCAGGCACGGCTGTGCCCACCAGTGGACCAATCAGACTTGTTAGAAATGTCCACCACATCTGTCACTTTCCTGCCTTCTTCTTACAATGAGAGGACTTACAATCTTGCAGTCATTTTTTTTTCTTTCTAAGAAATCTTTGTATATCTATTAATCAGAAAGAATACTGATTCAGCATGAGTTTTTACTGGGAAATCATGGAGAAACCAAGATTTAAAAAAAAATTACAAATTTGGTAGTTCAAGAAAGGTTCAATATTTATACCAATGGGAAAGAATATTGATATAATAACATAAAAATAAAAATCAATCTGGAGACAATATTAATATCTATAACTTCTTTTTTCATTAGGAATCATTTTACTGGTTTTATTTTTATTTACTTATTTGTTTATTTATTTTATTTTTGGCCATGCATGTTTCTTCTACCGTAGGTCTCTGGGCTAGCTCGTCTCTGCCTCTTGGCCATCCATGCAGTGTTAGGCTCCCAAGTCCAGCTATGGATCCCTCAAGTCTCTACATCCATCCCTTTCTCTCCCTGATCCCTCCAGATCCTGTCCTAACCTTACCCCAGTCTACCCACATAACCTAATCTATTTCCTCTGCCCAGGTATCCATGGGTACCCCAAGAGCCCTCCTTTCTACCTAACCTCTTTGGATCTGTAGACTAAAGCCTGTTCATTGTTTACTTACTAGCAAAGTGAATACATACCATTTGTCCTTCTAGGTCTGCAAATTTCATGGTATAATTTTTATTAATTATTTTATTTATTTACATTGCAATTGTTATCCCGCTTCCCAATTTCCCCTTCACAAACCCCCTACCCCATCTTCCTTCCCTCTTGCCTGTAAGAGGGTACCTTCACACTCACGTACCCACTCCCACTTCACCTCTCAAGCATCCCTCTTCTCCGGGACATCAAGCCTATACAAGACCAACGCTTCCCCTTCCACTGACGCCAGATAAGTCAGTCCTCTGCTACATATGTAAAGGAACCACAGACCAACCCATACATACTCTGGTTGGTGGG
This sequence comes from Mus pahari, assembly GCF_900095145.1. NCBI lineage: Eukaryota > Metazoa > Chordata > Mammalia > Rodentia > Muridae > Mus > Mus pahari. The sequence continues at coordinate 112,311,431 of NC_034593.1, read as the reverse complement.
TTATTCCCTGGGAGCTCTGAGGGGTCCAGTTAGTTGATATTGTTGTTCTTCCTATGAGGTTGCAATCTCTTCAGCTCCTTCAGACCTTCTCCTAACTCTTCCATTGGGGTCCCCAGCTCAGTACAATGGTTGGCTGTAAGTATCTGCATCTGTCTTAGTCAGGTGCTGGCAGAGCCTCTCAGATGACATCCATACCAGACTCCTGTCTGCAAGAACATCTTGGCATTAGCAATAGTATTGAGGTTTGGTGTCTGCAGATGGGATGGATCCCAAGGTGGGGTGGTCTCTTGATGGCCTTTCTTTCAGTCTCTACTTCATTTTTTTGTCCCTGAACTTCCTTTAGATGGGAATAATTCTGGGTTAAAAATTTTGAGATGAGTGAGAGACTCTATCACCCAACTGGGGGCCATGTCTATCCACTGGAGGTGGTCTCTTCAGGTTCTATCTCCCACTGTTGTCATTTCAGCTACTGTCATCCCTACTGGGTCCTGGGAACCTCTCATATCTCAGGCATCTGGGACCTTCTAGAGGTCCCACCCACACAGTTTCCCACTCCCCCTGGTACATATTTCTACTCATTCTACTGGCCCTCTGGACTTCTCTCCTGTCTCCTCCCATATTTGATCCTGGCCGCTTCTCTTTTCTCTCCTCCTTGCCTCCCCTACCCGGGTCCTTCCTTCCCTCTGCCTCTTATGATTATTTTGCTCCTTCTTCTAAATGGAATTGAAAAATCCACACTTTGGCTTTCCTTCTTCTTAAGCTTCATATGGTCTATGAGTTGTATCATGGGTACTCTAAGCTTTTGCACTAATATTCAATTATCAGTGAGTACCTACCATGCATGTCCTTTTGGATCTGGGTAACCTCACACAGGATCACATTTTCTTTTTCTTTCTTTCTTTGTTTCTTTCTTTCTTTCTTTCTTTCTTTCTTTCTTTCTTTCTTTCTTTCTTTTGTTTTTTTGGTTTGTTTTGTTTGTTTGTTTTTTATGAGACAGGATTTCTCTGCATAGCCCTGGCTGTCCTGGAACTCACTTTGTAGACCAGGATGGCCTCGAACTCAGAAATCCGCATGCCTCTGCCTCCCGAGTGCTAGGATTAAAAGCATGCACCACCACACCTGGTCCAGGATGACATTTTCTAATTCCATCTATTTTCCTTCAAGGTTCAAATACAGAATAAAAGCAATCTACAGCAAACCAACAGCCAATATCAAATAAATGGAGGGAAACTTGAAACAATCCCACTAAATTCAGGGACAATACAAGGCTGCCGACTCTCTCCCCATTTTTTCAATATAGGACTCAAAGTTCTAGCTGGAGCAATTGGACAACAAAGGGATGTCAAAGGCAGACAAGTTGGAAAAGAAGATGTTAAGGTATCACTATTTGCAGATGATATGATAGTATACATAAGCAACCCCAAAATTCCACAATAGAATTACTACACCTGATAAACAACTTCAGCAAAGTGGCTGGATATAAAATTAACTCAAATTAATCAGTAGCTTTCTGTTACCAAAGGATACATGGGCTGAGAAAGAAGCTAGGGACCTTGTTACAACTCTAAACAAGCAAGTGAAAAATTTGTATGACAAGAACTTCATGTCTCTGAAGAAAGAAATTGAAAAAGACCTTAGAAGATGGAAAGATCTCCCAGGCTCATGGATTGTCAGGATTAACATAATAAAAATGGTCATCTTACCAAAAGTAATCTAAAAATTCAATGCAATCCCCATCAAAATTCTGATTCAATTCTTCACAGAGACAGAAAGAGCAATTCTGAACATTTTATGGAATAACAAAATCTTAGGACAGAGAAAACAATTCTCAACAATAAAAGAACTTCTGGTAGAATCACCATCCCTGACATCAAGCTGTACTACAGAGCAATAGTGATAAAATTCGCATGGTATTGGTACAGTGACAAACAGGTACACCAATGGAATAGAAATGGATAAACCCAGGAATAACCCACACACCTATGGTCACTTGAAGTTTGACAAAGAAGTCAAAAAAACATATGGTAGAAAAAAAAGACAGCATTTTCAACAAATGGTGTTGGTCTAACTGGCAATCTATATGTAGAAGAACACTTCTACATGTAGAAGGATGCAAATTGATCCATTTTTATCTCCTTGTACAAAGCTCGAGTCCAAGTGGATCAAGGACCTCCACATAAAACCAGATAAGCTAAATATAATAGAAGATAAAGTGGGAAATATCCTTGAATACATTGGCAGAGGGGGGAATTTTCTGAACAGAACATCAATGGCTTAGATTCTAAGATCAACAATTGACAAATGAAACCACATGAAACTCAAAAGTTTCTGTAAGGAAAAGGACAAAACAGCAACCTACAGATTGGGTAAAAATCTTTAACAACCCTACATCTGATAGATGGTTAATATCCAAAATACACAAGGAATTCATGGAATTAGACTCCAGAAAACCAAATAACCCAATTAAGAAATGGGATACAGACCTAAACAAAGAAATCTCAACTGAGAAATCTTGAATGACCCAGAAGCACCTAGAGAAATGTTCAACTTCCTTAGTTATCAGAGAAATGCAAATCAAAATGACCTGAGATTTCACCTTATACCAATCAGAATGGCTAAGATCAAAACCTCAGGTGACAGCAGATGCTGGAGAGAATGTAGAGAAAGAGAAACACTCCTCCATTGCTGGTGGGATTGCAAGCTGGTACAACCACTTTGGAAATCAACCTGGTGGTGCCTCAGAAAACTGGAAATAGTTCTATCTGAAGACCCAGCGATACTGCTCCTAGGCATGTACCTAAAAGATGTTCCACCATATCGAAAGGACACATGCTCCACTGTGTTCTTAGCAGTCTTATTTATAATAGCCAGAAGCTGGAAACAAACCAGGTGTCCTTCAACAGAAGAATGTATACAGAGAATGTGGTACATTTACACAATGGAATACTACTCAGCTAATATCGACTACTTCTGATGTAAGTCCATGAGTTTCAACATTAGACTCACGCAAAAAAAGATATACTGTATTTAAATTGTTGTGAAACCTTTTGACACCTCCCTGAAAAAGTCCTTCATGGAATCAGTAGCTCATGAAGTCACTAGTCTCGCTAGCCAATGAGCTTCAAGAATTCACCTGTATCATCTCCAAAACACAAGAAAATCAAGAAGACCAACATGCGGATACTTCATTCCTCCTCAAAATAGGGAATAAAATACCCATGAAAGAAGTTGCAGAGACAAAGTTTGGAGCTAAGACGAAAGGATGGACAATCCAGAGACTGCCCCACCTGGGGGTCCATCCCATAATCAGCCACCAAATGCAGACACTATTGCATATGCCAGCAAGAACTTGCTGAAATGACACTGATATAGCTATCTCTTGTGAGGCTATGCCAGTGCCTGGCAAATATAGAAGTAGATGCCCACAGTCTTCTATAGGATAGAACACAGAGACCCCAATGGAGGAGCTAGAGAAATTACCCAAGGAACTGAAGGGGTCTGCAATGCTATAGATGGAACAACAATATGAACTAATCAGTACCCCCCAGAGCTCGTGTCTCTAGCTGCATATATAGCAGAAGATGGCCTAGTAAGCAGAAGATGGCCTAGAAAGGTCCCTTGGTCTTGCAAACTTATATGCCTCATACAGGGGAATGCCAGGGCCAAGAAGTGGGAGTGAGTGGGCAGGGGAGCAGGGTGTTGGGAGGGTATAGGGGACATTCGGGATAGCATTTGAAATATTAATGAAGAAAATATCTAGTAAAATAATTTTTTTTAAAAAAAAGAATTCACCTGTGCCTCAGACTACCTCCTTTCTGGGGTCTCCTATCTGTGTGGAATAACGTCAGAAAATTCATCAAAAAGTCCAAGAAAATACTACAAAACAACATAATTATCAGAATTAGTACATATGTTTCAATAACTACATAGTAATCATTTCAATTTTCTAATAAAACACATATGCTCCCGGAATTTTAAGAAACCACATCCATCCTTTTTACCACCAAGAAAAATACATCACTATCATATACATTGTACTTTATAATAAGAGATTGAAAAAATATTACAAACAAATAAAGCTAAAAAGATGAGCAGGTGAAGCTAGTCTAACAACTGACAAAATACACTTCCAAGCAAACCATCAAGAAGTACAAAGGTCACTAATCCAGCAAGAGGTTTAATTCTAAACACAAAAGCAAATGCAGTATGGCTGAACTACCCCATTCTCACCAAAAAAGACAAGCCATCTGAATTAAAAAATAAAGAGGAGCAATGTCATAAAGTAATATCATAAGTCAAAAGGACCTGTACCATGAAATATCTCACCTAAACACCAAAGAACACATTCTTCTCATAGAATGCTCTCTAAATTGATCTCATATTAGAACACGAAGCAAGTCTGAACATATATAGTAAAACTGAAATAATATTCTACATTCTAACTGACCACAGTAAAATAAAGTTAAAAATCAACAACAGTGGAACCTGCGGAGATCACATAAACTCACAGCACCAAATAGCATGAGTCACTGAAAAAAAAATTAAAGAAAGAATCCAGAAAGTTTCTAGAGTTAGATGACAAAACACATCAAAATTCTGGGACATACTAAAGACAGACCTAGAAGGAATAGGAATATTTATTTCCCATAATTCCCACATTATCCTATATTAAAATTTCAGGAATATAGAATAAATTAATTATACAATTTAATGACTTTGGAAAACAAAACTAAATCAAACCCCCAACAGATGGAAAGAAATGAAAAAATCAGAATAGAAATCAATGAATAAGATATTTTAAAAAAATACTACAATATAAAGTCCTTTAAATTGGGACCAAGAGTGGTATAGTTGGCACATTGGCAGTTATATTTCTAGTGTTTTGAGAGCCCCCCAGGTCAATTTGTACAGTGGCCACACTAGTTGACACTACCACGAAGTGAGTATTGAAATTTTACTTTCCACACTAGTGGTTGCTGTTGTTTGTATTCCTGATAATATCCATGTTGACAGGTGTGAGATGGATTCTTAAAGTAGTTTTAGCTGGCATTTCCATGGTGTCTAATGATGTTGAACACCTTTGAACATGTTTCTTACCCATTCTGCTTTCTTCTTTTGAGAATTTTCCTGTTTAGTTCCATAACCCGATTTTGTTGTTGTTTGCTTGTTTGTTTTTGTTTTGTTTTGTTTTTAATTTTTATTAGATATTTTCTTTACATTTCAAATGTTATGCCCTTTCCTAGTTTCCCCTCTGAAAATCTCCTATCCTCTCCTGCCCCCTCCCTGCTCCCCAACCCACCCACTCCTGCTTCCTGGCCCAGGCATTCCCCCTTTTCTGGGGCATAGAACCTTCACAGGACCAAGGGCCTCTCCTCTTATTGATGACTGATGAATCACCAATCAAAGAAAACACACGGAAAGACTCATGGCTCTAGCTGCATATGTAGCTGTGGATAGCCATAACCCGTTTTTAATTTCAGTATTTCCTTAATGTTTTCTGTTTGAGAAATAGCTGGAATTCTCTCTCAGTCTATGGGCTTCCTGTTCTCAGTTTCTTTTGCTGTACAGAATCTTTTTTTCAGTTTCAAGAGTGCCTTTATCGCTGGGAGTGGTAGTGCATGCCTTTAATCCCAGCACTCGGGAGGCAGAGGCAGGCAGATTTCTGAGTTTGAGGACAGCCTGGTCTACAAAGTGAGTTCCAGGACAGCCAGGGCTACACAGAGAAACCCTGTCTCGAAAAAACAAACAAACAAAAAAATCAATTGTTATTCCTATGTTCTGTGCCGATGGGGTTTAAATGTGATCCCTATTTTTCCTCTAGAAGTTTCAGAGTATCGGGTCTTATTCAGAAGTCTTGATTTATTCAGAATTAAGTTCTATGCAATGAAAAAGATGAGGATCTGGCTTCATTTTCTTGCATGTTACTACTTGCTCAGTGATCAAATTGTCAAATTGCCCTCTAGACATTTGTGTTTATAACCACAGACCTGGGCTTCTGTCAGAGAAACCAATGGAGAGTAAGCAACGCGGAGATACAAAGTTGGCCAGTTGGTAATATGACAGTATTACACTCAGCGCGAATCAGAACATCCTTCCACGGCTCAGGGAACACAAACCACAAAAGAGGAGATAGAAAGCATTTAAGAGCCAGAGGATGGCTGGACAGGATACAATAAATGGCTGTCTTCTGGGCATGACACAAATCACTCTCCTAAACTCACAGGAGCTGTGGTTACTTACACACTACCTGTGCAAGATGAAACATGCCAAAATTCCAGGAAACAAGGACAGCTACTCTCTTGTCCCCAGGCCTTACTGAAGAGCTGTTAGCAGTTAGTAGTTGCTGAGTGAGGAAATGATCACTCATTTTGATGTTATAGGCATCGGTAGGTTTACCAGACTCCAATAGATGGTGCCACGTCTATTCATATGTGGGAACTACTATTTGGACTCTGTGTGATATCAACAAGAAGAAAAAGAAGAGGAAAAAGGGTTAGAGGGAGAGGAGATGACGCTGGAAGCAAGATGTGCTGGCAGGTCTGAGAGAGATTGGAAGGGTAAATGGATTGTAGATGTCATCATATTTCATTGTATGAAACCTGCATAAAGTTGTCAAGAATAAAGAAATCATTTTTAAAATGATAAATTTCTAAGCTATTTGCATATAACCAACTCAGATACATGTACATGGTTTGCAGAAAAAAATTATTTCTCATCTAGCTAAACTAAGGTTGCATTAGTGTGGAGACTGCAGAGAAAGCAAGAGAATTCATCAATAGCCACAGACAGGCTTCCATTGCCTAAAATTATATAAAGTGGTTTGTGTCAACAATTTGGCTATTTTTTTGTCCAAACTCTTCTTTTGAAACAAAAGATGTATGTTGCCAGAAATTCATCAGCACATAACTTGAGAACCCAGAACTTAAGAAATTTGGTTTTTTTGTTCCTTTGTTTGTTCTTTTGGTTGTTTCTGATGCCAGGTAGCAGTTGAATTTAAAAGAGTTTCTTCAGCCACTTGTGTTCTTGTTTATTACATTTTCATCATAACCCTGGCATTCTATAAGGCGAAGGGTAGAGGGACACTGGTGCTGCATCTTCTTTTTCTTTGCCTTCCTCGTGGTTTATAGCAAATGATGAGTCCAAGTTCTTTTAATGTAATGAAACTTTAGATAGAGGGAGAATTTCCACAAACTCCCACAATGTCTTTACTACATAGAACTAACCATTGGTACCAGTGAATGTAGAGGATCTATTAAGGAAATAACATGATGCTGGAATTCATGTCCCATTTTGTTCTGTGTTCTCAGATGTAGTTGACTCATTTAATAACGCAAATGGTGCTAGTTCTCAAAAGGGAAGGAGATTCACTGATGGAATTTAGAACATTTCTTTGGATCAATTAATTGCTTCCATGACATAAAGTCATTTCCATCATATGAGTTCATTACTAATTCAGTAAACATTTCTACTTTCTTTGTTTTCTGTCTTAAAAATTGTATTGCATTTATCAAACACATAAAACTTAGGATATAATTATGATCTTACAGGCATACATAGCCACTACCGACCTCTATCAGCTCCACTGATTTCAGAAATATTCTACATAGCATTGTATTCCACTGCAAATCTATTTTACCAAAATATCAACACCCCTAAAATAAAATACTTAAGAGTTGCTGAGTCATGTACTACATCTGACACATGATACCAAGTTTCAGATTTTCCTAAATATTTCATAACTTTTAAATAGTAGACTTGTTTAACATATAATAATCTTATAATAAGTAACATACCTTCTACTTCTGCTCCTCAGTCATTCTACTTCATGGCATGTTAGTAGATCTTTATTTCTCTGCTTCTTTCTTTCTCACTTAGAAAAAACCATTTTTCTGAAGTTAGAAGTGGCTAATTGCTCCTTAGCTGGACAGCAGTATTTATGTTGTGACTGCTCCCTATCTCTGTTAGAAAGAGTGTGTTACCTGGTTACAGTTCTTTACTTGGAATAAAAGAGTTATGGACTTTTGCCCACATGCTCAATAATTTACTTTTTTTTCCAATGAATTCCAACAGTGTCAACCTAAGCCCCTAAATGACAGCATTTATGATTCAGTAAATAAATACATTACAACAAAAAAAGTGAAAAAAAAAGACCATAAAAATTCTTCTTATTGGTTTAGCACATCAGAGACAACTGTAAGTTTGTTCTGCTTTCTTTTCTGGCTAATATAGTTGCATAAAGAATTTAGAGACAGAGGTTAGAGACATGGCTTTAAGAGCATGTGTCACTCTAGCAGAAGACCTGGGCTTGGTTCTCAGCAGCTACTAGCTCTGCTCTTAGCTTATAGCTGGTTATTTTAAACCAAAGTAGTGATAAAGTTGTCCTGATACAGTTCAATCAAATGACAGTTATCGTCTATGTGAAGATCCTGGTAGCTATATGAACTGGCGGTATATAACTGATACCTTTTTGTTTGTTTTTATTTGAGAAGCATTCTTTCTATGTACCCCCGGTTAGCTTCTAACTGATTGTGTAGCCTAGACTAACCTTGAATTATTGGAAATGCTCCTCTTTCAGACTCTGCAGATCTAGGTGGATGTTGCCCCTCCCATCTGCAGCACTGAGCATTTAATTCATAGAAGTAAAGAAATATTTTTGCTTTGGCCCTGCAGTTACTGTATATGTTAACCTTTGGGATTCTATAAAATTAATATTTTCAAATTTCATATGTGACTCACTTGCCCTCAGAAAACTGCTATTCAGAAGCCTATAATATATCCTGATTTTGCTTCTTATTGAAGTCAAGACTCCCTTGGACTCAGAACAGTTTATTTTTTGTTTTTCTGTTTTTTCTTAGTCCACAGGATCAGCTTCTCCACTTGATCTAGTTGCATGACATAAAAAAATATCAAAAACGTAAGAGAAAAAAATAGATGTTTATTTTTCTTTTCACTCCATCTTATCACACTAGAAACTAACTTGTTTGAAGCATAAACAAAAAATAGGCCAGGGTCAGACACACATGCTGAAATATAGGAGGTTATCAAATGTTACCTTAACTGTTAGTCTCTACTGATCTTTTATTCTTGAGTTGATGAAAGTTTTATTTATATATATATATATATATATATATATATATATATATATATATATTTCCTATGCACAATAGCTTCATTATGAAATTTTCACTAACATATATTTTGCTCATATCCATCCCAACCTTTTCTTACCCCCTTGAGATACATATGTAACAGTTTTAGTACATATTATTGTTGCTGTATAAATTGTTTTCGTACAGCTTCCAGGCAGTACAATAAAAAAATGTTTCTATGAATAGCTGCTAGTTTAAATAAATATTTGTGTAATTAGAAGAATAAATGTCCAGCCTTAAAAGATCCCATCTGGAAAAGACTTAAACACATTCAGTTTCTTCGAGAAAAGGAATTGCAGGATCAGAAAGCAATTCTGGAGCCCAGGAGAGTTTCCCAGCCCCCTAGGCAGGGAGGGCTGCGATGGCTGTGCTTTCCCCTTGGGTGGTTCTATAAACACACTGACATTGCAGAGACAGATACAGGGCAGCCTTCTGTGTCCCTGATTCCCTTCTTTCCCTTTGACAGCCATCCTCTGAGATTCAGACCTCGGATGTGACCAAACTGCAACATCTTCATTATGTTAATTGAGACATAAAAAATGTGCCTTAATGAAATGAAAATGCACAATACAATTAAACAAAGGCAATGTGTCCAAAAGTGTTTCAAAACAATTTAAAATTATGGATACATGGGTTTGAAATGAAAGGGGATACTAGCCTAAGCAAGATGTGGGTGTGACTTATGTGGGTGAGCAGCTCAGCCAGAAAGCCGAAAGTGCCAGGCCTGGCAGGGGAAGTGAAAAGGGAGCGTGCTCCCTGTTATTATCCAGATCAGTGAGGAGTCTGCATAGACATGAGGACAGTCCTGTCAGTACTGGCTGCACAGACAAAAACATGATACTCAAAACTAGAATTTCACAACTAGTCCTGTGTTGTTTTGTTAGAAATCATCCAGGCACTTGTTATTAGGAAGGATAGACACGAATGCAAGGTCATTGAAATGCCACAATAATTCCCTTGCCTAGCCACAATGAACACTGGGAAACTTTCATTGAAACATATTCACTCACCTAAGAAACCACTTTCTAATTTTCTGTACATTCACAGACTTCACTGAATAATATTACTGAAGTCTATGATAACCCATGTCACTTGACTTAATATAAATTGCATTTTCTCAAACATTCACTCAGAAATTATTCTGTAATGTGTTTCAAACCTTTTGGGCAGAAGAATGAAAAAGTCAAACTTCTAAAAACATTAGAGTCACTTTGTTTCATCCGGGGTATGTACAACAGACTCAGTTACAGTTAGGGACTTCATCATCCAAATGGCAAACTCACAACCAACAGAATTACACTGCACCTTTATTGGGCCACAGAGACATGCAAAAAACTTGAAGAACAGAATGACAGGCCACAGAGAAACCTCGACACATAAGACAGGATGGAAAGACAAGGAAACTCGTGAAGACATTCAAAAGGAGGAAGGTGTAACTGAATCCTTTCACCAGCTAAGAAGCAAAACCACCAACAAAATTAACATCTGTTGAAGGCTTTCTGTAACACCTGGAAACCCAGGAATTTTTCAGAAATGGGTCAGAAATCCCATTTACAGAGAAGCACCATCTCTGAGCATTCTGAAAGCCTAAGAGGTCCGGCATTACCTTTATCATGCTATAGCTCCATATAAGGCACTGATTGGGACAGCCTTAAGTCTCTTATAAAAAGAGGGAACAAAGGCCTATACACGAAGGCTTTCTGGAGAACCAACAGCAGGGTGTATCTGACTTACACTAAGACAATCCACGCTGACCCTGACCCTCTCTCGAGCAGCCTTGCTCACTCTTGGATGCCTTACTTGCCGAGAGACTCTCCCAGAGAAACCCTCCCCTCTTTCCTGTGTGTGCCCCTGCTTTCTTCTTCAATATCTTTCTCAGTATCTTTAATAAAATTTCCAACTCTGCCCCATCACACCGGCTCTTCCTGAAAGCCTATTTTGTGACAAGCCATGAACTCTGGTTAAGCTTCCGTTGGTGTCGCTAAAATATTAAAATAAAATCTTCTCAAGCTGTTGAGAAGAAATCAAGATGGAGAAAAAAAATTAGACGATTTCTCAAGGCCAAAGAAAGTGATGAAACCCCTGCTGTTGTACCGCTGATGTACTGCAGAACAGTAGGAAGAGGGCAGTTCCGAGACATCGGAGAGGCGGAGGACGCTTAGCTAAGGACCGTTGCTGTGCATCAAGGAACAAGGAAAAGTAAGAAACAAAACAGGAATTAGAAAAAAAGAAACAAAGGGAATTCATATTCACAGAATGCATGAAAATTATAAATAGCAAACACTGATCATCTGGGACCTGCTTCTAGAAAAGTCCAAACAAACATCAAAATTTAACTCAAAGGAAGGAAAACTAGAAAAGAGCACAAACCCATTGAAAACAGTAAATTGCAGTAGACACAAATAAAATGGTCATAAATTAGATATGCAAGAGAACCGAAGGAAGAAACGGCAAAGATGAGTCAACGTGGTGACAAGGCAAGGGACAGCCTTAGAGCTAGAGCTAGGACAAGAGCGAGAGGCTAGTGAAAAGAAAAACATATAGAGAGGGCACAGAAACTTTACACCAGTAATTTAAATAACTATGTCAGCAAGAAAACAATTTTCCCAAAATGACAAAAGAACAAGAATATTAAAGTGTGTCTACAGTTGTTAGGTCCAAGAACCCAAGTTTGTTTTTTGGTCTTTTGGTTTTTTGGGTTTTTTTTGTTTTGTTTTGTTTTGTTTTGTTTTTGCCAGAGAATTCTTCCAAGCATCTAGAAATTGCCCCATATAAATCTTCTAGGACATAAATAAAGGGAGTAATGACCACTCCATTATTGTGGGGCAGTGGACCACCAAAAGATCATTTTATGTAGAAGTGGAAATTTTCACTGAAAGCTGAAGGTTAAAGGAAACCTGTAAAGTTGGCGTGACAGACAGACCACGCAAGCCCTTCACGGAGGGGCAGAAGCAAAGTTCCGGGACGTGAGAATCTCCCAAGAGGCCACAGCTTCTGCGTCTCCCCTCTGATCTTCATGTGGAGTGCCCAGCTGAGCCATCTGCACTTGTTCCCTCTTATTTTTTGACTATTCAACAGTCTGACTTCATTGGACTGATCGGCATTGAATTGTTCCTTTCCCAGGCTGTTTAGAACATTCTTCACATCTTTGCAATCCCATATTCCTGATTCATCAATTCATGCTCTAGCACATTAAATAAGATACTCTAAATTTCAGATTCTAAAACCACACTCAGGTACTGCTATCTCATATACCAGGGCTCTGGGATTGATGGACATTAGCTTCAAACATTTGCTACACATTAGAACACACACACACACACACACACACACACACACACACACACTTACTTTGCTTTTCTTTCCTTTCTGAGAGAAAATATGACTCTCTTGAAAGGATGGGGTCTCTGATATTCTACTAAGTACTCTACAATTAACAAAATAAATTAATTCTATCTGCTTTCTCCTCTTCCTCATCTTTGTTTATTTCTTCCACTCATTAAGTTTTATCTCTTAATTATATCACTAAAATGTCCTTAGGAGCTGTTTGTTATCTTATGAGTGATATCCCATGGTTTCTTAAGAAATCCTCAGGGTTTGGATTCCTCAGCCCCAGTCTCAGGACCAGTTAACCCCACTCCTAAGTGACTTCCCACTGTCTTCTGACCTCTGGGGCCGCTGCACATATGCGGTGGATAGACATATAGTAAAACAAACATTTAACACATAAAATAAAAGTAATAAATATCTAAAAAGTCATCAAGAACAAAAATTGATAACAACACCACCAAGATCCTGGCATGGGCATCTACACCTTTACTTTCAGAAGCAGGTGTATATCTGTGAATTCCACACCAGCCTGGCTTCAAGGCTTTGGCTCAAAGAACAAAAACAACAAACCTGCAAACAGTTGTCCTCTCTTTCAAAGAATCGGGTTATAGCTTCACTAACTCTCTAGTTGTCCTTTGTATTCATTGTCAACAAGGTGCTCTGTTAGTTACTGAAATGCTGCTATATCCTAGGGTTCTAGTACATTCTTCCCTTCCCACCATCTCTATCATCCGATAATCTCATGATTTGTATAAACTCAGCCATCAGGGATACAGTGGATTTTAAAGCCTGTCTTTAGTCCCCTGAGTACCCAAATCATGCTTCCAAATGGCTTTTTTTTTTCTTTATTTCAATCTACTGCTGTGTGTCCCATTTACCTTTTCTCAAATCTAAATCCATCACCAAACCCGAAGTCTGCCTCCTAGTTTCTCACAGAATAAGTCACCATTTCCTTAATCCTCATAGCTAAAACCCTACCATTCACAAAGTTTTACTCTACACATTAGAAATCACACACACACACACACACACACACACACACACAGTATAAATTTTGAGTCTTTTTTTCTTAAATTACTTTATCAAAGGATCCCATTATTTCTATTTTTGTTATCCTGGTTTTAGAAAAAAAAAATCACCATGACTACTTTCAGAGTCTGGCTCCAATTTCTCTCACAATCAAAAATGTCTTTCCTCTTGCTAACAGAGCTATCTCCTTAGGTACAGTTTCTTATATCCATTTTGACAAGAGAGGTTCGATTTTTGCCATTATCTATGTAGGTCAAACGGTACAACTCGGGATATTAGTAACATACCCCAAATACCTGACCAGACTCATCTCCCGTTGCTTCATACGTTCTCACTAACAGTCACATCATGCACCAGTTATCACCATAATTGTTTATCAATTTGAAAAAATATATATATATACATATATATATATATATATTATGATTTTATGAAACGAATTATATGATTTATAGAGTGTGGTATGGTGCCATGGAAGGGGTTACCTTAGTGGGCCCATGCTGAAGCATCCCTCCCCACTAAGGTACAAGCCATAGATGGTGTAAGAGTTTATTTAGGGGCATGAGAAGGAGAGTTGAGAATGGAGTAGAGGTAGAGAAAGAGAGTGGGGAGAGAGAGAGAGAGAGAGAGAGAGAGAGAGAGAGAGAGAGAGAGAGAGAGAAAGGAGGAGGAGGAGGAGGAGGAGGAGGAGAAGAAGAAGAAGAAGCACCATCAGGAACACCTGGAGAGAGGGGGGAGGGGAAAAAGGGAGAAGGGAATCAGAGAGAAAGAGGTGGCATAGAGTCAGAGAGAGGGGCAGAGGCCAAAAAGTCCCTTTTATAGAAAGCCAGACCTACCTTGCTGTTGCTAGGTAACTACTGGGTGGATCATAGAAGGAATGTCAACAATATAAATGTTTTTAAAAAAACTTATTCTTTTTTCTTGCAAATGATAATTTTGACTATTCTTCTAGTAGTCAAGACCCTTCTAAAAATATCCTGTGACGTTTTTCTAATCTAAATGTTCCATCTTCCTCTCTGACTAATTATAAACATGTTCTTAAAAGTCTGATACAAGCCACGCCTTTAAGCAGGCGGATTTCTGAGTTCAAGGCCAGCCTGGTCTACAGAGTGAGTTCCAGGACAACCAGGGCTACACAGAGAAACCCTGTCTCAAAAAAAAAAAAAAAAGTCTGATACAGAGTGTGGCCTTTAGGGACATTTTAAAACACTATACATAAACTAAAGTTATGTGAGCATGTCTATAATGCAACATTATCTTCTGGACACAGCGGGGGGGGGGGGGCTGTGCACATGAACTCACAGTGGTTAGGACAACACACACAATGAGTGCAAGCCCAAACCAGGCCAAATCCCAGCAAGGAAAATGGAGATTAGTACACAATCCCATTCTGAGCCATGGATCTTGTGTACAATTTTTTTTTGTAGGACTATAGCAAAATACCAAGTGCTCATCCTTGAAAACATACATGTAAGTAACATTATGCAACCATAGCAAGTTACACTTAGGAATATATATGTATATGCAACTACAATTTATGAAAAAAGAAGTTGTGGGTTGGAAAAAGAACAGGGCTCACCTGATGGTTTGGTGGTCGGAGAAAAGAAAGAAGAAATGACTTTATTATGATATAATCTCAAACTTAAAAAATTAAAATTTTTAAACAGAATGGCATTATTTGAGAAGTCAGAAATAACTTATTCCTCATGCCTTCTTATCAGATTCTGAAAGCATAGAGAATTTATTTTCTTATGTGAAAATATTTCACTTGGCAAAAGAGGGATGGCATATACACCCTAGAGATATTAGCAATATCCAAGAGGCCTAAAACAAGAGATATTTCTTTAATATCTTTATTTTAACAATGATATAAGCCATATCAACTAGTTATGCACTATCTCATATGCTTAAAAATGTTTTGCTTACGTCAGCTCACCCAGTCTTCACATCTTCCCTACAAGACTCTTTTATGCACAAGGAATCAAGATCTTTAGAGGGTAGATTACCTTTATTAGTAAAACACTGCAAACATGGATCAGGACTTCAGCCCAGGATCCCACCTCCACCCAGTTAATAGACTCAGTCTCTGCAGCCCCTGATGTGCTTGAGCTGTTTCTCCAACCATCCCCCTTTCTCTTTGACAGTAGCCCCACTTCTTTGCCCATAATTGCCCAGATTCTGCTAAACATCTCTCCTGGCCATAGAGACACCTTCATCCCAGTGTCTATATCCCTGCATTGCCCTATGGATGTTGTAGTCAGCTCTTCACTAGATCCCAGACCTCTCTCCACTATGAACTTCTGTCATGGGTCAGGAGCTCTCCAGTACAGAAACACTATGGCAATTCCTCATAGACATGAAATGAAATATTTTCATTATTTAAAACAAGAAAATTCAAACTAAGAAAAACATATTTCAAAATTTTACTTACATTAATTAGAAATAATTTGGGAATGCTTTATGGTTGATTGATTATAAGCATAATTTCAATTTGAAAGTCTTAGAAGTTTTATTTTTTATTTATTATTTATTTATTTATTTATTTATTGCCTGTTGTGTGCCGCTTTCTCACTCATCATTCCATAGTTTTATGTACCTGGAACATTATAGCCAATTCCAGATTCTCTTCATGGAAGTTTCAAAGGAAGTATGTAGGCAGCCCCTGGAAGCACGTCCTTTCTTTTTTGCTCTTAGGTTTCTCACTGAGATAATAAATCCACATGGAAAAGTTGGAATACTTTTCGTTTCAGGTGGCTCTAGCTGTCAGAGGACACAGCCAGTCATCTGAAATGTAAATATATAAAGATTAAAGAGACGCAGAGACATGGGATGTTTCTCTGTTACTTTACTTGTAAAAATAAATTGTAGCAGGAGACACTCATCTATCTACTTCAATAGCAAAATTGAAGACATTATAAATTAAGAGATTTATTAACCTTTAAAGGCAGACTAAAAATGATTGCTTTCCTGCAAATCAGTAGAAGAAAAAACACCGACACTCACAAGAACTATTCAAGAGGCAGAAATGCCAATATGGCCAGTGAGATTCATTTTAGTGGCTACATCCTGAGTTGGCAAGCCCCACAGCAAACCAAAGAAGTAACATCCATTGATACTTTTAATGCAGATATTGGCGATGAGTGCATTGCTTAAGGCCTGCTTCAATGTATAGGAACAAAAGAACTGCATGACACTGCAGGTCACTGATCAAAAATTATTTCCAGGAATAGAAAGATCACTGCGTCTACATAGATAGTAGAAGAAAACTATCCCTGGTGGTCTAGTGGTTAGGATTCCCTGCTCCTACCACGGCGTCCCGAGGTTCGATTCCAGGTCAGGGAACCATGGTAGTCTATGGTAGATCTGCCCAATCTAGGCTCACGGCATGTATTCATATTAATTATGTTGTGTTTTCAATGCCAGGACATAATTAGGTGGAGAATTATCACAATAAAATGGCTCCCAACGTATTGATTTGAACTCAACTAACCTGAGATCAAGTTCCCGTCCCCATATCCCTGAATACTGCTTGGGCAGAGATATAGGCTGCAGCAGTGTGGATTGGAAACTGACTGAGTCTGAGTGGCCTACAGAGAACAAGAGACAAAGAGGCTTGCTCCCCCAACTCCCAGACAGAGAACTACAGCCAGGAGCAGCGCCTCAGCCTGGAGCTGTAGAGAACACAACTGCCTGCGATGTGGTTTCGGGGCAGACATAGTGAACTAATAGGGGTATCTATGCCCCAGAGAGCCTTTCTTTGTTTGCTTCTTCGTATCCTTCGCCCTCCACCTTGCCTCCTCCACCCTCGTGTCTGACTGCTTGTTTATGCTGTGGATTGCCTGAAATCGGCACTCGCTGCCAGCTGCAACTCAAACCAGGGATATGGACAACCATGCGGGTCTTTCTACACTCAGACACTTCCTATGCATAAAGAATTGTGGAGATAAAGGTACAGAGGGCTCTGGACCAGGTAATTTATTGACATAAAAAGATATATAACCTTTTGATACTTAAAGATGGGAAATACAATACATAGCGTTTTGGCTTTATGTGATGATATTTTGAATGGTTTGACAGAGATGGATTTAAAGGAAATAGACACCTTATCATTTATCAGTATTGCAGTATTTATTCTCTTGATTTACTGTGTCTTCTCAAAAGACTGGGCCCTAGATAAAAAAAAAAAAAAAAAAAAAAAAAAAAAAAAACCT
>NC_034593.1:112288891-112293381 GCF_900095145.1 Mus pahari | reverse complement strand
AGGTGTTGTGGATAGCCCTGGGGCTAATTATATTTATGTTAATTCTGTTCTCCAGTGAATGGCTGCAAACCAGGAATGAGTCATCACTCAGGTGATTTCCTATAAACCTGCTTCCCACCTTAATTTGTAAAATAAAGGAGAGCTGATGATTGGGCAGATAGAAGGGAAGGTGGAGCAGAAAGTGGGGAGAGAGAAGAAGGAGAAAATGGAAGAGGGAGAGAACTCAGAGGAGGAGGAAGAAGAAAAGTGGAGCAGAAGCACATGGCCTGGAGAATCCGTAAGTTCTAAGGGGTCTCTTAAATGTGGAAGATGGTAGTGTAGCAGTATCTCTGCCCAATCTAGGCGCACAGCATATATTCATATTAACTGAGTTGTGTTATATTTGAGAGGAGATTTACTGAAACAGTCAATGTCAACTGAGGTGAGGGGGTATATGAGAAATAAAATTACCAGTCCTGATCTACTGTCATAAAAATCATATATGCAGGAGAATATTGTATTAATTAAAGCTAATTTCAGAGTATATACACAGTGAAGAGTTCATCTTGAAATGCCAGACCCTTAGTTCACTCCATAGAAGCAAATTATTCATCTTGAACTTGGAACACTGTGCAACAATAAGACTGTCAGACTGTAAGGAAATTAATAGCTGGACGTGTGCTGGAAGGAAGAAAAATACTTATAACTGGGACAAAATATTCACATAAGCTCCCTTCTCTCTATATTTAATCTGTGACATTTCCCAGCATATGTAATCCGCATCTTTATTTACAGCTCCTACCTTGGTAGAAGAAAATGTTCATGATCTGTTTCGTTTGGAACGCATTCAAGATGATTTTTTCCTATACCAAGAGTTCTCTCTCTCTCTCTCTGCTTATAAAGCCTCTTCTAAGAGAACTTCCTAAAGCACAAATCCAAAGGCACTGTGCGGGGAAGGAAACATCTCTGAGTATGAAATAAGCCACAGGGTTTCCCACTGTCCCATGACTGGACCAAGGAGTGTCCGATGGGACACTCACTTTCATCTTAGGGTTCATGGAGCAGGCTGTGAGGGTTGAAAGCGAGAATGTGATTGAACCCTGAGAAGCGATGATCCCAGCACGAGCACTGGGAACCCACAGGTTCTCTAGCTGCTCACAAGATTATGGCTGCAAGTCAGAAAGTGCTCTTTCACTGCCCTGGAGCAGACAAAACCTTGACGCTAAGAAAACCTATGAGCCACTGGGAATCATCTGCCTGTGGGAGCAGACAACAGATTCTGCCCAAAGGCAAAGAAGGAAAGAGGATTTCAGTTCTATGACTGCAAGGAACTGGGCTCTGTCCTTAACAATAATCTTAGAAATGTTTCCACTGTGACCCCAAGGTAGAAAACCAGTCCTGTTCACTTCTTCACTTCAGCCACAGATGAGGCTGAGAAGATAAGTTAACCACTCCATGGCCTGACTTTTGACTCACAAATGCATAAGTTTATAAATAAATAAGTGGTGTTTTGAGGAACATAGGTTTGTATATGGAAAAATGATGATGTTGATGGTGGTGGTGACGATAATGATGATGAAGAAGATGGTAATGATAAGCAGATGTAAAGAACAAAAAAAAAATCCACATTGACAAGCATTATGATTCATAAGCAAAAGATGTGCTAACCAGTGCTTAAATTGGCTATTTGGAAGCAGTTAACATAACTAAATAAAGACTAAAAACATGATATGGTTGAGTTACCATTGCTTTCTACAGTGAGAAACCTGATGGTATAAAAGCAAGAAAATGTTCTAGAAAGTATGGGTTCAGTTTTGTTGCTAAAAACAGAAGTGAGGCACTACTGGCTCTGTTCCCAGTCCGGTAGAATCACTTTGAATAACTGGAGTTAGCATCCAAGCAAGGGATATCTCAGCAAGCTGTCCCTATACTCACAGGCAGCCCAGTTTGAAAACCAGTGCTATAACTCCATCTAAACTGAGGTCCCAGAAACAGAAGCCTCACCTTTGTTGAACACTCCATTTGGAATTACAAAGTTGGAATTTTGCAGATCCAGGATCAAAATTAATCATTGGCTGTTTTTAGTCCCTGTATGAGGGTGAAGAGACACCATGACCATGGCAACTCTTATTCGGACAACATGACAACATTTAATTGGAGCTGGCTTACAGGTTCAGAGGTTCAGTCCATTACCACCAAGGCAGGAACATGGCAGCATCCAGACAGGCATGGTGCATGAGGAACTGAGAGTTCTACATTTTCATGTGAAGGTTGCTAGCGGAATACTGACTTCTAGGAAGCTAGGATGAGGGTCTTATAACCCACACCGACAGTGATACACCTATTCCAACAAGGCCACACCTTCTAATAGTGCCACCCCCTGAACTGAGCATATACAAACCGTCACAGTCTCTTTAATAGCTATCCGTTTTCTACCTCTGTGTCTCACCTGAAACATACTTTGCACCCTCAAATGAAACATTTGAATGAGTTAACTTAGCAGACCACTGGCTTCCACCATCATGAAGCTTAGAATGTTTTCAGTGAGTGTCTTACAACGACAGCCAAGTTTTCCCACTTTGCTGTATATTCTGGCTGGTTTTGTGTCAACTTGACACAAGCTGGAGTTATCACAGAGAAAGGAGCCTCAGTTGAGGAAATGTCTCCAAGAGATCCAGCTATAAGGCATTTTCTCAATTAGTGATCAAGTGGGGAGGGCCACTTGTGGGCGGTGTCATCCCTGGGCTGGTAGTCTTGGGCTCTATAAGAAAGCAAGCAGAGCAAGCCAGGGGAAGCAAGCCAGTAAGGAACATCCTTCCATGGCCTTTTCATCAGTTCCTGCTTCCTGACCTGCTTAAGTTCCAGTCCTGACTTCCTTGGTGATGAACAGCAGTATGGAAGTGTAAGCCGAATAAACCTTTTCCTCCCCAACTGCTTCTTGGTCATGATGTTTAGTCCAGGAATAGAACCCTGACTGAGACACTATATCTTGTCATTGGATGACTCCATCTTTAGAGTTGGTGAGTTCTTTGATTTATGATCGCCTGTTGTTCTATGACTATAGAGTTCATGCTATCGTTTCCACACCAGAGCATGTTATTTGAAACAACTGAAGCCACGTTCTCAAACAACAGTAAATCACATTCAGCTTGGAATAAACTCTTCCTTGGACCTTTTGAGGTGAGAGCTGTGTGCAGACTCATACCTTCAGGAGTGCAACTTTGTATTCAACTCCAGTTGGAAGAGGAAAACCTACATAAAACTAGTATCAAATTTTCACTTAGGAAACAGTTCAAACTTGGTATCTGGTAAGTACTAACTCTCTCCCTGGGCATTCTAAGCATTTTCAGGCATCAGCATAACTAACAAGTGGAAAAGGCCTGTGTGGTCTTTGCTGTTATTTCCCACGAGAAAAATTACAAACCAATAAATGACCAAGTTAATCACAGTTGCCCACTGAGTTCACTGCGTGTGGGCACCTGGTTGTGCCTGGCATCACTGTGTCATGTGAGTCACCATATCACCCTCTCTGTCAGGCTCCACTCATGCACACCGAGGTCACCCCTTACCAAGGGCAGAGGACAAGCCAAGGGCACTCTGTCCTCTACACTTTGTTTCTGTTTCCCATGTTCTTGGAAACACGTGAAACAAAACAATTAAGGTTGTGCTTTAAAAAGAATAAATGCTGAGTAAGCCTCCCCGACTAGAATTCTTATTTGAATCAGGAAAAACTGTTAAATAACACCATCTATATCTGGTATATGTTCTCAAGGGCATCTCTTCTTTCCTGTGGTGGGTAAAAATGTGTGATGTTTAAACAATATTTAACATTCCTTTCAGACTGTTAGAGAGAAACCTAAGTGATCATTGAAAGAAAGAGAGTCCAGTGCTGTGTGACTTCTCCTGGGGAGACACAGACATCCATTTCATCCCTGCTGGAGAACTAACAACAGGCCAGTGTAATGAGTCAACGGAACTCCAGCTGGGTGAACCGGACTTCCCAGGAGTTACATATGGACAGTTGAGAGAGGAGCTACTTATAGGAGCTTGGGTGCCTCAGAGAGAGCTGCCCCACTGAAAAGCCACCCCAGCAGGGATGACAGCTCATGAGAACTGTGCATCTATCCCTGGAGCTCTCTACCTGACTCTCAGGCAGGCTGACAGGAGAGAGAGATTCACGCCCCAGTAAATTCTCACTGCCTCTGAAAGCATTCCCCATGAGCCTTGTGAACCTGGTGTGGCTCAGCTTTCCAGGACTGGTGAGGGTTCTTTCTTTCCTGAGTCTTCTGAGCCTCTCTCCTTCCTCCAGGGGAGAATGTTGCAATTCTCAGGAAATGGCCACATAATAAAAGAGGTTAGCAGAGCTAATTGGTGAAGATGTTGGTCAATTGAAACCGACAAAGTGATTATGGCTCCTGAAGGAACAAACACACAAACATACTGCAAAATCGGAAATCGGATCAGCATTCAGTTATGCCTGGCCCTTGTAAAGTAAGGTAACAGAAAGGTAT
>NC_034593.1:112267866-112288855 GCF_900095145.1 Mus pahari | reverse complement strand
AAAGAAAGAAAGAAAGAAAGAAAGAAGAGGGAGAGAGAGAGAGAGAGAGAGAGAGAGAGAGAGAGAGAGAGAGAGATTGAGAACTTCTTACCAAAAAGAAATAAAGTAGGGGACACTGGTGTTTATATTTATGCAAATCTCTTGTCTCAGCAGGAAATTCCCAAGGAAAGTGAAATATGCCAGCGCCCAGCTTAGGCTTCTAGCAATGACTAATAAGGAAAAGGGGCTGTGAAACCCTGCAGCAGTGTCACCTGAAAATCCTAGTGCCACACAGACACCACAGAAAGCTACAGCACCTATCCAGATCACATTTTAAGACCTTAAGATTTTAGTCCTTGAAAACTTAACTTTATAAACCAAGTTTTCTGAAGTTGTTTACCTTAAATACAGATTTATTAGCTATTTTCTGCTAGTCCCCCAGCTCCCAGGCCTAACGTACATTGAAGAGAAACTTCTTGCGTCTTTTATGTGTGTGTGTGGGCCCCGTGTTCCATGGTACCATACCCCAGCCTTCGCACCCCTCTTCTTTAGGCCCTGACACATCCACAAGTTTAGGAAAGAGGACAGACATTTATAAAAGGCAATTGACAAAGGCAGGGCACATAAACATGTTAGCTGAAAGTAATTGGTAGAGGTCTAGGGAGATGGCACAGCAGGTCAAAGCACTTGCCACCCTAACTTAAATCCAACTGACCTCCAAACCACTCACCACTCCTTTATGGCATAGGCAGACCCACCTGATGGGGATTTCATTTGTGCTTATATGGGAATTCCCACGTCCTCTCCAGCTGCAGGTCCTTGCCAACAGTTGAATTTTTGACAAGTCAATAAAGATCCAGTGGCCAGTGGCTGTGCAGAAAAACAGAACCAGACTTTTAGGGTTAGGATTCCTAGGAAAGAAACGCAGAGAAGAGAAGGAGCAGAATTGTCATGATGGAGAAGCAGAGATCGGACTTATGAGCCCACAGACATGCCCTAACATTCAGGGAAAGTGGCACCAGGGTCACTTCCCCATTGGGTCTGGGGAGCAGAGATGAAATACAGATTTAACAACTATAACTCAGGAATATTGGAGGGGAAAGTAAAGTTAAGGAGAAGCTCAGACATTGCACTGTTAAGTCATAATAAAAATTAAGCCGGCGTGTGCATGTGCGTGTGCCTGCACGCATGCATATGTCTTTCATTCACGAATCCAGAGCTCTTGGGCAGGTGCAGAGGCTCAACCCCTCAGGGAACATAGAGCAGACTTTAAATATTTACTGCCACACCCACCCTCCCCACAAATATAACAAAGAAAAATAGTCTGTGGATTTCCTAGTGCTTTTTAAGTAATGACTGAACCAAGAAATATGAACTCAAATTCCTGACACGGAAGGGGAAAAGAACAAGGGAAATATTGATAAAGATTCCGACAGACTAGACCCCGTTCATCTGTCATTCCACTCAACACAAGCTCTGCTTGCAGATAAAATGGACTTCAGGACCAGAATTTGCCACATTTGTATCTATTAGATATATTTAAGCCAAATTTAAAGTGTCTACCTCTAATATTTCAAAATTTGCACCCACCAAGCCTGCGCGTGCTCCTTTTTAGAGGATGCTATCTTTGCAAGGCTTCTCATTTTGAGAGCTCCTTATTGTTTTACGTATTGTAAACACCATGCTTACATTTCTCTTCCAATTTGTGTCTGAAGAAAATTAACATTGATCATCGTTACTTACAAACTGAATAGAGAAAACAGAGAGAAATCGATGTGAGGGCTGAGGGATATTTCAGCCGCAGCAGCCTTGCTCAATGAAAACAGAAAGGGAAAAGAGCACCCGGGTAGTTTGAATACCAGGAACAAGGCTTCCGAAGCCTTGTAGTTTATGGTTCCTCCCTGAACCTTTGGAGTAAGCATCAGAAGACGGGAGTTAACTACCCACCTCTAAGGATCACTTCCGGGCACTTCACTCACGCCCCAGCTCCGGACGGCAGAACAAACTACTAGGCTTGCCTTATGAATTTGTTCCCTAAGCTTGGGATATAATTAACAAATGAGTCAATGCACGTAATAAAACCCACCCAAGGGAAACGGACAAGTGATGCTACAAGACAGCCCACTTTAAAACACAGCAAGCAGTAAAATCCAGAATCAATACCTCTCCTTGGGTCATATTAATCCTCACCACTGTGGATTTCGTCTCTACAGTTAAAAACAAAAGTACTGCAAGGCTACTTTAAAATTAGAAATTATCTAACTTGACCAAAAGTAACATAAACTTTAATTCATAGAATAATAATAAACATAGTAGGGTAATAGTATCAATTTCCATGATTTATAACTTGTATCTTTTAAAATAAGAACAAGAGTTTCTTTTTGTTTTTCTTCCTAGACAAAGTAAGATAAAATAGGCTTCCCGCCTCAAATAATTACTTTTAAAAATGCAAGATGGAGAAAGTTGGGTAAATATATTTCAAGATCAGGAAAAGAAGGACAGGGGTTCCTTAAAAGAAGGGAGCACAAAAGAGATGAGTCCTAATATTGCCTAAGATAGATGTCTTGAATTTTCAGTTTATGGTGCAAGAAGAAGAAACATGGAAATACAGGCGCAGAGTTGTAGTCTAGGTGTGGTGACAGTAGGTCGTCTGAAGCTTAAAGAGCAAAGGAGAGTACCTAGAGATAGCACAGTCTCTCAGGAGAGCCTGGGCACACGAGACCTAAAGCTGGGGCTTGCTCTGACCTCTGCGGCTACTGGGCTTGAGACCCAGTGGCAAGGTCCATGGACACCGCAGGTCTGATCTCTCAGAAGGTTCTGGTTCAACAGAAGCCAGAGGCATAGTCCTGTTTGTACTATGAAGAGAATAAAGACACAAGCCACAAACTGAAAATACTACTTGCAGGTGACAAGCTGATATGTAGCCTGTACTGAAAATAGATAAATAATCAACCGATTTATAATTAAGAACCAAACAACTCAGTTGGAAAATGGGCAAAAAATTTTGAAAGATATTTTATCAAAAATGGTAGACGGAAAATGAGCATAAGGAGAGGTGCTATCATTACTTATTATGTAAAAGCAGTTCAAATATAATGACACAGCACTACTCATTCACTAAAGTAGCTAAAATTAACAGGCCCAAAGCAAGTGCTCATAAGAATGCAGACAGATCACATAGACTTTTGCATTCAGGACAGGATGACACCAAAGAGAATCCTCCTAGCTTGGCAACTCCTTAAGAATAAGTATAGGCCAATTCTTTGTCCTTTCCCCCACCCATCACAAAAACACTTTCCTTTCCAATTCTTTGTCCCTTCCCCCACCTATCACAAGAATAAGTATAGGACTACCCTATAATCAACCAGTTCCCTCTGAGGAATGAGGCACCTAACACTCAAGAGACTGGAGGCCCCAGGGAGTTTAGAGGTCAGGTGGAGTGGGGGGTGGGGATATCCACGTGGAAACAGGAGTGGGGAGGAGGTATGGGATGTGGAACAGTCAGAGGGTGGAGGGGACAGAATAAAATATGAAGTATAAATAAATAAATAAATAAATAAATAAATAAATAATAAAAAACAGGAAAAAAAGACATTAATAAAATGAATTTTTTTAGAAAAAAACTGATTATACAATGACAGCTATGGAATATCTAGAAACTAACATAATATGTAGCAACAGAGAGCAGATCAATAGATGACAAGAAAGGGCTTTGATATGAGGATGGCACTGGCATCTGAGCATGTGTCTGTGCTTCTAGGGGCAATGTTCATACTTGTTACAGAATACACACA
Source organism: Mus pahari (assembly GCF_900095145.1). Lineage (NCBI taxonomy): Eukaryota > Metazoa > Chordata > Mammalia > Rodentia > Muridae > Mus > Mus pahari. The sequence goes on along the minus strand of NC_034593.1, from coordinate 112,285,082 downwards.
AGTGCACACATACATCAAAATATTTTAAATTGTACACTTTGTGTGCAACTCAGTTTATGGCAATTATAACTTAAGCTGAAAAAATTTTAAATATTGAATTTTAAATGCTATAATTTTAAACATATTCTAGACCTAAATACTACAGAAGCGTTTTAAGTAGCACAATATTTCTGTTTGAGTTTCCAATTTTTTTTATTTGAAAATTATCATCTATGGTTTAACCAATTGGAGAGATTTTTGTGTTAAGAATGAATAAAAAAAAACTTACTAAATAAAACCTTTCCAATCAAAATTCAAGCTAAAGCAAAGTTTCAGAATTTCTTAAATATTTCCATAATTTCAGATTTGGGACCAAAAGTTACTCACATTTGAAGTCTTCATAATTATAACCACTGTCCAAGCTCTCTATTACTCTGAGGGAGACCATCATATTATCCAGTCTGGAGCAGGATCAGACTGCAGACTTTGCTGCGACCTGGTCCATCTACAACAATTACCCTGTCTCCTCTACCCTGATGCATAAAAGCATATCACTTGTCTTAAATAAAAGCACATAGGTGGTTATGTGTTCATTCATTGAACTGATTTGCTTATATTACTACTAGATGGACTGGCCATAGTAAGTTACACATGTAGTTACAGCTACTTGTGAAACTGAACCAGGAAATCAAAACCAGTGTGAGCAATACAGCTAGACCTCAGCTCTGTGGACAGTAGAGGGATGATAATAATATTTGTACAAGAAGTAAAAGAACAACTTGGGCTTGGTAATAGTTCAGCCCTTGGGAGGAAATGATATGAGTATTAAGTCTGAGGCCAACCTGGGCTACCTAGTGAAAATGAGGGTAGCTTAGTATCTACACCAAGGCCTTCTTGGGAGAGAGAGGAAAGAGAAAGGAAGGGAGGGAGGAAGTAAAGGAAGAGAATGAGAGAAGGAATGAAAGAAGAAGGGAAGTAGGAGGGAGGGAGGGTTGAAGGGAGGGAAGGTAGAAGGGAGGGAGGAAGGAAGACAGGCAGGCACAGCAGTGGAAAGAAGAAGGTATACTACAGAAACATAAAAAGATAGAACCCACATCCTATAAAAGATGAAGTAAAATAATCTAACTATAGTGAGGATAAAGGTCACAAAACTTAAAGACTCTTAGAAGTGGTGACTCTAGCTTGCTGGCTATTTGTAAGAGAACAAATTCTTTTACTTAAAGGCAGTAATTATCAATTAAATCTTACATAATTCTCTATTAATATAAGCATTGAATTCTTACAATTTAAAAATATGAAGGCAATTTTTAATCACTTCCTTTTTACTCTTAGTGAGGTAAATGTGTGTCCTTGTTATATGTTGGAGCATCATTTGGGTATATGCCCAGGAGTGGTATGGCTGGGTCCTCAGGTAGTACTATGTCCAATTTTCTGAGGAACTGCCACAGTGATTTCCAAAATATTTTCAGTCTTTAGTAAATCTTTTAAAAATTCCTTGGAGACACATCTCACAGCAAACTGACTGTTCTGGTTCTTACAATCCTACTGCCACCTCTTCCACAATGATTGCTGAGCCTTGTGCAGGAGTTGCATTGTGGGTGTATCATTCGGTACTGGGATCCATACTCTTCATTTTGATCAGTTGTGGTTTTGTGTAATGGTTTTCCTCTGTTGCAAGAAGTTTCCTTGATGAGGGGTGATTCTAGACCTGAGCTGAGCAAAGAGGATGCTAAAAGCTAAGTTCACACAGATGAGGGAAAGCTGAAGAGGCCACAATCCTACATAAAGGACCTCATCATTAAAGAATGCTGAGAAAAAGAAAAACTCAGTCTTCCCCAAGAAGGAACAACTAGATATTTGTAAGTTTATATTGTTACTACAAAACAAATACATAATATAATAATATTATATATCATTATATATAATAAATACATAATATAAAATAAAATAATTGAGGTTATAATATGATGTCAAACAAATAAGTGATTTTATAAAATAAAAATTTTAAAGAAAATGAAAATAATTGCCTTGAAAACACTCATTATTAAACACAACACTGTTATAAAATTAATAAGAAAAAAATAAAAGTTGGTATTTTCCTAATATATCTTAGTTGAAAGTATGCATGTTCTCAGTATTATATACATACATGTTCATTGATATGAGTATAAATATGCATGTATATGTGTATGTATTTTTATAATATATAACATTGCATAGATATGTATATATTATATAAATGTATATATGTATATAATACATAACATATGTGCATAGATATATTTTGAATCCAAAGTACTCAACAACCATTTTAAGTTTTGAATAAAATGTTTAGAATAGAATCTGAAATGCTGTAAGTAAATGCCAAATTCTTGTTCTTGTTAAAGTATCAGGTTAGACTTCATTCAAATCAGAGATGAGAATAGAAAGTATTTCCCTTATGTTCAGTCACCGTGAATACCAGTGTCTTGCTCAGTTCCTGATAATGTTATTCCTGCCATGAGCTTGACTTTGAAGCAGTCACCTCACTTATCTTATATCATTTGTCTGAAAACACAGATGACCAGTACAGTTGCTCTTTTCTTTTTCCATCCCTATAGACCAGTGTTTCTCAACCATTTGGGGATCAAATAACCTTTTCACAGGGATAATCTATGACAATTGGAAAGCGGAGACAGTTATATTATGATTCATAACACTAGCAAAATTACAGTTATGAAGTAGTAACAAAATAATATTGTTGTCGGGGGTCACCACAACATGAAGAACTGCATTAAAGGGTCACAGCACTAGGAAGTTGGAGAACCACTGTTACAGACCACTGTACAGAATATGTCCATAAAACAAAAGAGCCTACAGAATACGTCCATAAAACAAAAGAGCCCAAAGTATGCTAATTTCCATGCCTAATTTTAGGTAATGCGTTTTTTCTTGAAAAACAAGATATATTTGATAATCAATAACACATAGCCAAAAACCCTAAGGAGAAGGGGTCGGCTGTTAGCTAAATGCAAGCCTAATGGCAGTATCCGTAACAGTATAAACCATAGTTTAACATTTATTAATATGTCAAGCAATGCCTAGCTTGTATTTACTGTTCTTTCAGCTATCACTGCAAGAGTTTAAAAAAAAAAAAAAAAAAAAAAAAAAAACAAACCCTGCAATTTCCACACTAAGAAAGAAGCTGCCACTTTGTGGGCTCGAGCATATGCCTCTCCGATACCCTGTTATCTGCTGTTAGTTGGTCCAACGCTGATTAGATCCTCAAACTCTATTGTAATGAATTATGAGATAGCCTCTTCTAAACCAGAAGAAGAGGGGATAAATTGAAATTTAGGGACGTAATAAAGAATAAATTCAAACTATTGCAAGTATGAGTATAGTTAAATGGATATGAATAAAGTCAAATTGATATGGCCACATTTAAGCATACTCAAGTAGTCCCTTGCATGCTGCCAAACATCTTCCTCATGAAATTCAAGGCTCTTACCTATTTTGAGGAGATGGAGACCTTTTGTTAGGAATTTAAGAACAATTATACGTGGGTTTGCCCTCAATAAGCTTATGAGTATATTTACATGTAACTTTAAACAATATTTATAAGAGGAGAGAGCAGGGGAAGTCAGGAAGGGAGGGAGAGAGGGATGGAGGGATGGAGGGATGGAGGGATGGAGGGAGGGAGGGATGGAGGGAGAGAGGGAGGGAAGAAGAGAGGGAAGGAGGGAAGGAGGGAGGGAGGGGGAGAATCACTTACCGTATCTGTCTTTTATACTTACATATTCATCTATTCCCTAGAATCTATCTGTAACTCCCAAACCAATATTATAATAGTCAGCTACAAAGATATTTGCAGAGTGGCAGAAAATTTGAATTACCTCATATTCTCTCAGGGGAGGTCAAACATGGTTGCACTACCATCTTTTATCAGCTGTCTATTGTACATAAGTCTTTTAGTCATCTACTTAGTAGCAAACTTTCTTGGTTTGTGTTTTTGTTGATTATGCTATTTAAGAGAGCCCTCAGACAGTAATAAATAGAATCTAGCACAACACTGCAATATGCTTTTCAGAGAAAATGTGTTAGATAAGCTTAATTCAGGCATGAATTATGATGATGTTCCTCATTAATTTAGCTTTAATGAACCACCCAAAAACCTTATCTAAGAAAAAAAGAAAAAAATGTATTTTGAATAATAAGAATATTCTAATAATTACTAACATACCATCTGTGACCAAAATCATTGAAAATTTCAACATTTGTTAGTTGACAGGATTTGTTTCCTCATTAGAAACATAAAACACAATGAGATAAAATGTCAAAAGAAAATTCTGAGAGTCTGCTGCCTCACACAGTTCCAAAGGTGACATGATAAGGAAAGCCCTAAACTTACAAGCAAAGCAAAGGGAGCTGCACAAATAACTGTTGTCACATGGGGAAAGCATCACGTAGAAAACATGTTCTAATGCTGAGACTGGCACTCCTTAGATGCACTTCTGCAAACACACTTGCGTAATATACATCGTGTCCAAAGCCATGTCTGACTACTGTTTTTGAATCTTTGAATTTCTGAATGATTCAAAGACCTTACCATGATTCTTAAGAGTTATGTAAGAAGCACAGAATAAGCATTGGAGAAATGAGGACTGTCAGGCAGGCAGGACTATTTTCTTCAATGAAAAGAAGTGAATGATTCATGGTTCCCTGGAATGTCAGAGTGTAAAGGTCCATCAACCAGGTGATTTTTTGCTATTCTATTGGGAGCCAGCCTCCACCTGAATCCCCAATATCCTGAGCATCTTTAGACCCTGATTCTGTAGTAAATAGAGCACATCCCTACGAAACAGGCCCCATATACTCTGCATCCTCTAACAACAGAGTTCATCTGTATCCTTTTCTCAGATCTTTCCTCTAGACCTGAGCTCTATTTATCAGTCAATAGAATTCATTCTTATTGGATTTTTGTTTATTTGTTTGTTTTATTTGTTATTTTATTTGTTTACATTTCAAATGTTATCCTCCTTCCCTGTCTCCCCTCTGAAAATTCCTTATCCTATTGCTGCCTCCCCTGCTTTTATGAAGGTATTCCCTCACCTACCAATCCACTCTTACCTCACCACCCCAGCATTCCTCTACACTGGGGCAATGAGTCTCCACAGGACCAAGGGCCTCCCCTCCCACTGGTGCCAGATAAGGTCCCTCCATGTGTATTCTTTGGTTGGTGATTTAGTTCCTGGGAGCTCTTGGGGGTCTGCCTGGTTGTTGATATTGTTGTTCTTTCTATAGAGTTGCAAACCCCTTTAGCTCCTTCAGTCCTTCCCCTTAACTCCTCCATTGGGGTCCCAAGGCTCACTCCAATGGTTGGCTGCAAGCATCCACATTTGTATTGGTCAGCCTCTGGCAGAGCCTCTCAGGGGACAGCTATACCAGGCTCCTGTCAGTGCTTCTTGTAAATGGCACAGGTCACAAATTCTACTACAATTAAGTGTGTTAAAGAAGTCAAGCAAGAGGTCAGTCCCTGAAGGTCTTGACCAAATGACCTCAGAGATGATACTGTCCTGAATTTCATTCTTCACCTCTTCGGTGGGTCATCACCCTGTAGGCTGTGAGGCTTGTGGAGGGTCCCTAACGGAGCTATCTATGTATTAAACATGATATCATTAAATACAACACCAAAAACAAGATAATATACCAATCTGCTGAGGAAATATCAACACCAAACTCACAAGAACCAAATCAAGTTTCCTTTTGAAGCAAGTGTTTCCTACTTGCAGATGTGTTTATGATGTTTTACATAGGAAGCAACTACCAAAGAAACACAAGAATTGATGGCTCTCAGCCGCTGAATGTACTACTTAACTACATAATCAATTGTACTGTTATTAGAAATTCTGGACAATCTCGGTCTCTGAGGAGTCTTGAATATTGGGGTCTGCCCAGTCTCATTAGTGAAAGGATTTATGAACAGAGTCAGATGAAAGCTTAAGAATAAAATTTTTGAACTTTAAGAGAAAGACTCCAGGCCAGCAAGCTGTAAATCTCAACAGCTGCCCAGGGAAGGAAGCCAAAGCAAAGGATGAGAGAAAGCTATGACATTTGAGTTAAGCTGGCAGGAAGGTCAGCCATAGAGCAGATAGATAGCTACAAGGAGGAGAGAAGCCCTTAAAAATATGGCTAAGTATAAAAAGGAAAAAGTAATGATTAGGCTAGTCAGTGCTCAAAAGAAAAAGACAGAAAATAACAAAACGGACAATAGTATGCATTTCTAAGGAAGATAGGCAGGCCAACAAAATCCTATGCCAGTTTGTAGGAATTTAACTAAGAGGCAGGGATTCTGGGAAGAAACAGGCATCATCCAATTTAAGGAACTGCTACATTCTTTCCAGTAGTGACAAGCACAACAGGCCCCCAAAAACCTGGGCGCTGTCCCAAGGCAAAAAGTTCACAGAAACTTAGTGTCCTGGAATCGTGGCATCATGTATAACGAATGCTCCAATGTCCTTGCTTTAGTTGGAAAACAGATCCATGTGCTTTCCCTTAATACATAGCCAAGTTAGATCCTAGGCAGTCAGTCCTTGATCTGACCCTGGGTTTAGGTAGCTAAGTCACTGCCCTGCACAGGAATTTATCATTCTCTAGGAATAAGGAAGTTTGTGATTTAAAGAGGAACCAGCGTAGATACTTAGAACCATAGGTAGCTGAGTTACACCCATACACAAGCATTACAATGGCCTAGGGGGAAGGTGGACTATAGAAACTATGGCAAGGGCATGAAGCCCTTGCCCCTGGCTACTGAGTTTAAGCTAACTTTAGGTGGAGCTGTTTTTGATCCCAGCTGTTAACATTGAATTCTATCCTAGTTGGTTCCTGCCAGTCCTTTCGTGTTTGCATTCCTCTGTTTTGTGTAACTTCCCTATTTTCTTCTGTCTGATGCTTTGTTTGACAAATGGCATTCAGATACCACACTCCCTTGGGTCCGTATTTGTTTGTCACCCCACATTTGCCGAATCCTCACTCACCTGCAACCAGAGACCAGTTCCACGCAGATCAGGGACCCAAGTAAAGTCCATCTTCGTCAAGGAATATTGTTCCCTCAACCTCATCAGCAGGTCTTCCACTGAACAGTACTTCATCCTGCTGTCATGAAGAGTGTTACCTTGACCTGGTCATTAACCTGCCCAACTGGAATGAATGCAGGGAGTTTCACTCTCTTGACCATAAGACAATAGTTTCCCTTAATACACCACCTGCCTCAAACATTCCTGCCTCTGGAGAAGTAACCCTAAAATCATTCAGAAAATAAATCAAGAATAACACCCCCTTTAAAAACAAAAGCAAAAACCAAACAAAACAAAACAAAACAAAACACTTTTGACATTTCTAGCTTTCACCCAGGAAAAGACAGAGGTCATCTTTGGCCTGGAACTTAAGACATGAATCTAGGCCCCAATCCTTTAACTGTCAATCTTATTTTTATTTCCGATTCTCATTTCCCACTCTGGAAGAGCTAAGACTTCAGCTGCCAGGTGGAGCTAACAGATCTTGCAGTTGTCTTCTTACTCTAGTGGGCCTATCTAGGTAGGGGACCTCAAAAATTCATCAATGGTTGCATTAGTGTAATAAGCAGGTATAGAGGGAAAAGTTAGTCTCTGACTGGAGCCTTGGATAGAGATGTGAGGGAGAAGTAAAGGCAAAGGTATTAGCATTACAGGTAGTAACTACAGGGGGAAATAGAAGCCAGAGAAAAGACATTTTAAAATATTGCATTTTACTGATGGGTCTGTAAGACATGAGCTTCTCCACATTGGTTTTCCTTTAGCCCCCAAGGCTGAACTTTAGAGTGATGAACCAGGAACTGACTTCAGGAAATTTTATAGTTGTTAGAATGGCTAGAACCACACAGTGAGGTCCCCACCCCCAAGATGACTTCAAAAGGAGGAGAAAGAGAAGACATTTAACTACCATTGACTTTTGAAATTAAAACAATAATGTCTTAATCTAAAAATTTAATGCAGACCCATTCTAATATCACTATGTCCTATATATGGAGAATGATTACTAAGAAGGAAATCATTAGTGAGACACAGTACTATAAATAATGGGCTTGGGAAAAACCACATTTCTTTAGCCTTTCTTTCTTTTTTTTCTTTTTCTTTTTTTTTCCAGTTCCAAAGGTCTTCTTTGATTTGTGTCGAGTTCGTCCACTGTAAGGTGGTCACTAGTTATAGTCTACCTGGTGAGGTCTCCTTAATCTTGTGCAAAAGATGACTGACCAGGGATAGAAGACATTCTGAGATGTATTCACAATCCCTGGAGACATAGTTGACTTTGGAGAGCAAGAGAGAAAGCACTGTAACATGACAACCTTTAATCCTGGTGTTCATGCTAAATAATAATAATAATAATAATAATAATAATAATAATAATAATAATAATATAGGCCTGCAAGTGAGGCTACTGAATATGTAAGAGGTCCATGGCTTTACTTCAGTCTGATTCTTTACTGTACATTATTTAGAAAAGTTTGGAAGAAACCAAACACTTTTTTGGACATACGGTTTTTTGCTCTTTTAAGACAGTACTTCTAACCAAGATTATCCAAAATATATCAACAATTGATGGAAATAAGGTTGATTCAAATAGAGACAAAGGTTAAAGGTTAAAAGTGGATTATGACTTTGAAAGTGTTAAGTTGGGGTGACTAAGGAGAAGGCAGGAAAAGGAGGAAACGTTGAAAGGAATGAATGCTAAAGATGTTGTTAAAAGTCATCTGAAAATGTACTCATGTAGAAGTTTCTTATAATATATCTCCAAGCATATATAAAAAGAATTCGAAAGGAATTAAGCAGGCAGTGGTGCATCTATTAGACACCACAGGCTAGAATATAAATTAATTAATTAATTAATTAATTGCCCAGTTTTAGAGTGCTTTGCTTATTGTGGAGTTGATGGCCAGTGAGATTCCAAAGTTCACCAAGCATTATGGATTTTTGCCAGTGCTCTCAGTTACCCTCTGGAATTTGATGGTGAATGGCATGGCCATTTCTTAGGAGAACAGTGAAAGTCATGAAGCCAGTGAAGCTGTTTGACAAAGTACCACCCAAGCTGAGCCACATGCTGCAGCTCTCAACCTGATGCCATTTACTTCTGGTTTGACTGTGTGTATTACACTCTTGGGGGTCTACTACAATAATGATTCACCCATATCTTCATTGACAAAATTGTTTCTGTGTGCCACAGAGAAAGTCCTGAATGTACTACCTCTACTTTCAAGGATGTAACCTCAGGTGACCCTACTTTGAAGTCTACTCTCTGCCTTGCAGATTGTTATCTGTCCCTTAGTATATTAATGAAACAAAATAATTAGGATAATTTGAATTCACTAGGCTGACAAGGTTCAGCAGGACAAGAGAAATGACAGCCAAAGCCAGGCAGGGTGGCACACACCTTTAATGCACTTGGGAGGCAGAGGCAGGTGGATTTCTGAGTTTGAGGCCAGCCTGGTCTACAAAGTGAATTCCAGGACAGTCCCTGTCTCGAAAAACCAAAAAAAAAAAAAAAAAAAAGAGCGCGCGAGAGAAATGACAGCCAATCAGAGCACAAAACTCTTTTTACAATATATTTGGAATCTCATAGAATTATAGACTACAAAAATAAAAGGCCACACATTCTAAGCCTCTAGTAAGAACTCAACAACAAATGCAAGGATGACTAAGATAATATAATAACATGTATAGGTGATATAAAATAATGTAAGAAGAATAATTATATTAAGGTTTGTCATTCTTGGAAAGATTGGTTTACACCAGGTTGCTGGAATGTTATTTACTTTACCTAACAATACCTTTATTAGACAAATTCTTATAAGATTATAAACAACCGCTACAATAATTTCTAAGCCTGAATTTTTAGACAGGCAAATTTGCAAGTAATATGATTGACCATGAAAAGCTAATCATATGCTACTTAAAGCAGGGCACTTCACCTGGTCCAACTCGAGTTCTGTTTATTTTCTATCTAAGCATCTTGAAACCACAACATGCTGCCAACTTGAGAAGATTCACTGCTGGAGCTGGTCCCCAGCAGTAAGACTCTATTGCTGAAGACATTATATACTTGAGTCACAGAACACGAAGAAACTAAGCCGGCAATGACACGAAGACTGTATTTTTACTGGCAGTTTTCACAGTGTCGAAGGTGCTATGCATGATACTGGAAGAGAAAAGTAATTTTCAAGCTTACCCAAACACAAGTGCTGCAAACTACAATAATGAGTACCCTGGCAAGACATGCTCCCAGTGCAATTGTGGCATAAATATCATGGGGGTAACCGACCACTTTTTTTCTATTGGATTTAAGGCCAACTCCACATGATGAAGCCCTTATCTTGCACCATTATCATCAGCCCAAGAACCATGGCTAACATGCTCATAGATCATAGGAGAGAGCTACTACTAATATTCTGAAAAATAAACATATTATAAAACCAACTTCTAATGATTTGTTATACTTGTAGATTAATGCATCTCTCAACCCTCATCAGAGAATCTTCTATTTGTAGTATATGTTCAGTCTAGAGACCCACAACTGGCCAAAGATTTGAAAATAAGGCCCCAGAATGCCCATCCCTAAAATTAATATATTTGCTACACAGTCTCCTCCAAAGGGTCAGCGATGATTGCTGAAGGAAGGCAGAAAGGCTATTAGACCAATAGATGGCAGAGAACTACAAGGTAACAATGTCTTCTAGGCACAGCAAGGCGGCTGAACATATGAACTCACAGTGGTTGTTACAACATGCACAAGATATGTCATAACCATGCCATCCCAAAGCCTGGCATGGAAGGAGAGTTGCAAACAAAGTCCCAATGCTTGCAACTTACAAAGTCTCATAGTTTAATAATATGAATACAGATAATTTTAATTTATCATATCATGCTATATATGGAGTTTATATTTAACTTTCTCTTATTTAACTTTCTCTTAATAAAATGTTATATTTATTTACTAATGCCAATAGTCAAAGAGCCATTGGCAACTATTAGATGCTTGGGAATGGAAGGGCAGCATTCTCTAATAGTATATTCCTGAGTAAGATGACCCTTTCTCCCTGTCACAGATGAAGAAAGGCAGTTTGACTCAGAGCAGGTGGCGTCAGAGGAAACCTTGAGACTTGATTGGGTACGAGGTGAGAGCACTAACTCCCAGCTCCAGTGTGAGCGCCTCAGTGAACTGAAATAGCCCAGGACAGTTTATCAATATAATGTATTCACAAAAGCATTTACTCCTCTGTAAAGATGAAGATTGATAACAATTACTTTTTAAATCATCAGAAAAAGAGAGAATGAGCCAGTAGTTTACACTAGACAGATTTATTGTGGAGTCCCATGACTGCATTCAAAAGGCCTGCCCTTGTTGTAATCTGTATATCAAATATTCTTTTTTTGTGTGAAAGGATTTTTTATTTTATTTATTCTTTTTTTTTTTTAACATTCCAGATTTTATCCCCCTCCCAGTCCTCTCTCTGACTGTTCCACATCACATACATCCTCCTGCCACCTCATCTCCACAAGGATATCCCCACCCCCCAACCCCCAACCCCACCAGACCTCCACACTCCCTGGCCTCCAGTCTCTAGAGAGTTAGAAGCATCTTCTCTAACTGAGTCCAAACCCAGTAGTCCTCTGTTGGGTGCTTCCTATCAGCTGGTGTGTGCTGCCTGGTTGGTGGCTCAGTGTCTGAGAGCTCTCAGGGGTCCAGGTTGAGACTGTTGTTCCTCCTACAGGGTCACTCTCCTCCTCAGCTTTTTCTAGTTTTTTTCCTAATTCAATCACAGGGTTTAGCAGCTTCTGTCCATTGGTTGGGTGAAAATATTTGCATCTGACTCTTTCAGCTGCTTGTTGGGGTCTTTTGGAGGGCAGTCAGGATAGGTCCCTTTTTGTTAGCGCTCAACAGCCGCAGTAATAGTGCCAGGCCTTGGGGCTTCCTCTAGAGCTGGATCCAACTTCGGGCCTGTCACTGGACCTCTTTCCTCGGTCTATTCTCCATTTTTGTCCCTGCAGTTCTCTCAAACAGGAACAATTGTGGGTCAGATGGCAACCCCCTCTCTCACTTGATGCCCTGTTTGTTTGTTTGTTTGTTTGTTGCTGGAGGTGAGCTCTACAGGTTCCCTCTCTCCCCTGTAGGGCATTTCATCTAAGGTCCCTCCCTTTGAGTCCTGGGAGTATCTCATTTCCCAGATTTTTGGTACATTCTGGAGGGTCCTCCCGACCTTATACCTCCTGAGGTTGCCTGTTTCCGTTCTTTCTGCTGGACCTCAGGGCTTCAGTCCTTTTCCCCAACTCAATACCTGATAATGTTCCCCTCATCTCCCTGTCCCTTTTCCCACCCAGCTTCCTTCCTCCCTCCCTCCTTCCCCCCTCCCTCCCATCCTCCTTCCCCCCCCTCCCTCCCTCCCTCCCTCCCTTATCCTGTGATTGCTTTCTTCTCCCTCCCAAGTGGAACTGAGGCATCCTCACTTAGGCCCTTCAGATATTCTTATTGACCTTATAGTTTTGTCCAGATGACTTGAATCGTCTTTTGGATCACACATCAGGAGTGGGATCTACTAGAGACAGAAAGCATTTTTTCCCTTTAGAGCAATGGTTCTCATCCTGTGAACCATGTCCCCTTTGGGGGTCTAACAACCCTTTCATGGGGATTACATAAGGCAATTGCAAAACACATATGTACATTATGGTTCATAACAGTAGCAAAATTACAGTAATGAAGCAGCAACAAAAATAATGTTATGGTTGGGGTTACCACAACAAGAGGAACTCTATTAAAGGTTTGAAGCATTAGGAAGGTTGAGAACCACACTAATAGAGTATTATCAGAAATGGAACACCTGATTTTTACAGGGTGATCCTCTGATATCTTTAAACCTTTTAAGGTTATAGGTAAATAGAAGAACCCATGTTCAAGGGGTATCAAACTGAAGAAGGTATCTACATTTACTCATATCTATTTGCTGAATATACTTGGGGTAAGAATATACTTGGGGTAAGAGTCTATATCCGTAGTTAGGTACCATGTATCTGTAATGGATGCAGACAGCTTGAAAAAAGGTAAGAAAGAACCTCTCTCCTACAAAAAAGAAAGAAAGAAAGAAAGAAAGAAAGAAAGAAAGAAAGAAAGAAAGAAAGAAAGAAAGAAAAGAAAGAAGGGAGGGAAGAGAGAGAGAAAGAAGGGAAGAGAGAGAAAAAGAAAGAAAGAAAGAAGGAAGGAAGGAAGGAAAGAAAGAAAGAAAGAAAGAAAGAAAGAAAGAAAGAAAGAAAGAAAGAAAGAAAGAAAGGCATTTCCCATAAAGGTTTTTGTTTGTTTGTTTGTTTTAATTCTCCAGTCCACCTTTAGGCCAGGTGTATGCATATAAAGTCATCCAGCACTTTCAAGTTCTGGGTCAAACTGGTATGCCTAATGACCTAATATAAGGAACATATATTAGAATGACTTTAGTATTTTCCTTGTCTTCCCCTCCAAAAGGTTTTCTGCAGATTTGCTTACTTCCCTTTTCTGTCCTATGAGTTGCCATAAAGGAAAAGAGGGAACTTGTGCTGTGACTCTGTATGACTCTAATTCCCAGTGACCTTGGCAAATACTTTCTGAAATTTGTTTGGTTAATCTTATCTTCACTGTGCAGGATACACCATGCAAAACAAATCTTTAGAGTAAATATTAACCTTCATGCATTAGGGAACTTAGCCAAACTTAATGATGACATGAGTATAGGAATGTCTCTGGTTCCTTGTGGTTTGAATATATTTTGAATGTTCACTCTGATCCTTTACCTCAAATTCATAATCTGTTGGTCCACATTAGTCTCAATCTAGATAGTGCACAAGCATAAAAGTCCTCGTGACAAATTTTCCATTTAAAAAGAGTTTTCAGGATGCCTGGATTAGGAGAGCTTCTTTGCAATTTACTCTTGTAACTTGGATTTATGGCCCATAGTCCAAAGCTGCAGTTCTCAACCTGTGGGTCACACCCATTTCGGCAGAGGGGCAGTCACGCATCAGATATCCTGCATATCAGATATTTACATCATGATTCATGGCAGTAGCAACATTAGTTATGAAGTAGCAATAAAATAATTCTATAAATGGGGGTCACTACCACGAATGGAACTGTACTAAAGGGTTGAAGCATTAGAAAAGTTAATTACCACCTTTCTAACTAATTATTCTCTAGACCAAACACTAACCCCAAAAATGTATAGAAGAATCCAGAAAAAGATAGCACCCGAATGTTCTTTGCCCTATCCTCTTTTTAATAGCAACTGGGAAGTGAAAAACATGGCTATCTAAGGGAGTGACTCAGCATAAATGAAAGCAGAGAAAAACGTTGGCACCAACAGGTGCCAGGTGGGAACAAGTGGGAAAGGATACTCTGTCTCAGCTTAGGATGACAACACAGAAAGTTCAGTCATTAAGGCTCACACTTTCCTTATGCTGATCCTACCTCAGCTGTCCCAGACTCCTGATGGCAGCAATTTATTTATCACTTAAGGAATCCATCATTTGGGTCTCCATTGAGTCTGAGCTTTCCCAGACTCAGCCCTGGGTTGCTAAAAGTTTACATGAGCTTCCCAAGTCTTGCCATCTCAAGGTATAATTTCCCCCTTGTAATCGATCAATGTAACAGGCACATATCTGAGGAATCTTCACATTCCCTTTATAATCTAGCAGACACATTGTGTCAAAGAATGTGCCACAGTCCAAAGAACCCCACCATGGAATTGGATATTACCTCCTTAGTCTAATATAAAAAATTCACTGATCTTATCTCCTGGCAATAAGGCCCATGATATGTGTGTGTGCATAAACATAGCACACACACACACATACACACACACACACACATATTGAAGAAAGAAAGAAAGAAAGAAAGAAAGAAAGAAAGAAAGAAAGAAAGAAAGAAAGAAAGAAAGAAAGAGGGAGGGAGGGAGGGAGGGAGGGAGGAAGATGACACCGGGTTAATTCATTAAAGAGACAACAGTAATGAGCAAAATAGAACTGAAGAGTGAAAGGAGGTATGCTTACTCTCAGCAGTCTAGGACTCAAAATTAGAGAATAGTGCTTCTTTAAAAAAGAAAAAAGCTTTTTATTGGTTTCTTATTTATTTACATTTCAAATGTCCCCCTTCCTAGTCTCCCCTCCACAAACTCCTGCTATTTGCTTCTATGAAGGTGTTCCTCCATCCCCTTACGCTGGGGACCAAGGGCCTCCCTCCCATTGATGCCAAATAAAGCAATCCTCTACTACATATGTAGCTGGAGCCATGGACCCACTCATATATACTCTGTTTGGTGATTTAGTCCCTGGAAGCTCTGGGGTGTCTGGTTAGTTGATGTTGTTGTTCTTCCTATAAGATTGCAATCCCCTTCAGCTCCTTCAGTCCTTTCCCTAGATAGAGAAAATGTGGTACATTTACACATTGGGGTACTACTCAACTATTAAAAACAATGACATCATGAGATTTGCAGGCAAATGGATGGAACTAGAAAATATCATCCTAAGTGAGGTAACCCAGACACAGAAAAACACATATGGTATATACTCACTGATAAGTAAATATTAACCCCAAAGCTCAGAATACCCACAATAAAACTCCCAGACCATATGAAGCTTAATAAGAAGGAAAACCAAAGTGTGGATGCTTCAATCCCACTTAGAAGGGGGAACAAAATAATCAAAGGAAGTAGAGAAAGGGAGGTATGTGGGACTGAGAGAGGAAGGAAAGGGAAAAGGTGGCAGATTCAGGTATGGCAAGAGACAGGAGAGAAGTCCAGGGGGTCAGGAAAATTAATAGAAATGTGTACCACTGGGGGGTGGGAAACTGAGGGAGCCACTAGAAAGTCCCAGATGACAGAAATAGTGCTTCTTAATTTTATTCTGGGTCTTCTACATCAATTATTGTAACCACTATGATCTTGCTGATTTAGACAGTCTCTCATTGTGACTCTTTCCTTTGTGAGTCTAGTTTGTATCAAATGAACCATTAAAAGTACCATCTCAACTCCATCCACTGTCAAGTTGACACATAAACACATCATTTTAAGCCAGAATTTTCCATTCCTATCTCCAAGTCTCAAGTTTATCTCATAATATAAAATACAGTTCAACTTTAAAAGTCTTCAGAGTCTAAAACTTCTAACACAATTCTAGATCTGTTAACACATAACAAACAAAAACAGAAGTGAACTTAAGCAAAAACCATATCTTAGCAGGTTAAAAGCAAATTGGCACCTCCATAGCTAAAATCTGGAGTTCTTAAGATGGAAATCTTCTGAGCTCCAAAGTGTATGGGTAGACCTCCTATGGAGCTTGGCCACCTGCTGCACACACTGCTTCCCTGGAAAACCTGGGCAAGCGCGACCCCACAGCTGCAGCTTCCCTTCTAAAATTTCTCACTGCCTTGACATTTCTGATATTAGGTCATCTCCAGAGCAAATGGGGTTTCACCTTCCAGACTTTTCAAAGTGGACCCTCTGGACAATTCCGCACGGATTCTGATCCTCCCTGGCCTCAGCAGGTCTTCTCTCCATGACCACCTCCATCTTGAATCTTTCATGCCTCTAAAACCATTGCTGCTTAGATATTTGGAGCACTGCCATGCTCTACTGCCAACTGAAAAATGTAGCCCAGCTCCCTTGAACGACAGCGATGTCAGGTCTGGGTGCTGATCCAGGAGAAATGCTTTTCCTATTGTCCCAGTGATGTGTCTTTACAACAGTGCTGGTCTCTCTTATCAATTATAGCTGCATCTTCAGTACAGGTCTGAAAATTTTCTAAGCAAGAAAATTTTCATGCTTAAATTCAGTTCTCCTGGAGTTCTATGGATTAGTGCAGAATACATCATGATTCTTGACTCCCTGGTGGAGCCCCTGTTCCGTTATGAAAGCACATAAACTGGGCTTCTACTATGGTGTTTTTGTCTCAGAATTCTTATCTTCTAATCTCCACAAAGAGGTTCTCCCTAGAGCAGACACAACTTTTGTAGCTCAAACTTCCAAATTCTTTCACATTCCAGTCACATATCAGTTGTGTAAGGACCACAAAATCAGCTTTATCACAATAAGAGTTATAAGAGTTCCACTCCTTAGTAACAATTCTGGTTTTGTTTGTTTGTTTTTTTCTATTGCTGTGATAAAATGTTTTATATATATATATATATATATATATATATATATATATATATAT
>NC_034593.1:112263800-112266846 GCF_900095145.1 Mus pahari | reverse complement strand
AGGGGAGGGGAGGGGAGGGGAGGGGAGGGGAGGGCTGAAACACCTGGAATTCACTTCTGGGCTGGGTATTCTTATATCAATTAATATGATCAATACCATAAACAGCCCAAACTCCCAAGCTGATCTAGACATCCTCTCTTACTTGTATTCCTAGATTTTATCAAGTTGGCAATTAAAACCAACTATCTATTACATTAAATAATTTTGCTACTTTAAAGTCTGCTCGAATACAGCCTTACTTCTAGATACAGCTTTAATTTCCCTTGGCCAGAACCTAATATATTGACAGTATTTTGGTAGCAGGAAATGGAGTCATTAAGGAATCATTATTCTGTCTAAAATAGTAATAGTTAATATTCAAATTACATTTTTTTATTTCATGAGAACCAAAGCAAAGGGATCTTACAAATGACCACCATGCTAAATCCTATCATTAATGCACCATTTCTGTAAGATAGAAAAAGATTTTCTTAACAGTATTTGTTGAAAACATATTATCAACAAGGTCTTTAATATAAGATGGTGAATGTTATAATGAACCGTGGTATCACATCACAGTTCATCTCGCCTACAAAGGGAAACTAATTATATTTCATATGTCTTTCATTGGCAGCGGAGCTTGCAAAGGCATATCATTAAACATTATTTTAAAGACTCTTCTCATTTGAAAAATGTTCTTCATGCTGAGTCTTTGCCTTATTCCAAAAACTCTTTTTGAATTAATTAGAGCTCTGGTGACAGGCAATCAATGAGGAAGCTCATTAACAACAACAGAAAAATTCTCAACCACAGAAAATTTAAGTAAAGCCACTATTTTTTATATACCACTTCTGTATCTCTTAGCTTTATTTTGTGATTCTTATCTTTTAAATTTTATAAATTCTTAATAGAATTATATCAGTTTCCTCTCCCCTTTCCTCCACCCAGACCTTCCCATAACTCCTACTCTCAAATTTATAGTCTCTTTTTCTTTATTAATATTGCATATAACCAGTAAGGGGACTCTTCCCTGGGAAAGGCTGGTTATCTCAGCTGTCATTAGTGGCCCGTAGTTCTCCTTCTAAAACTGGGACCCTGTGACATTTTCCCCTTTTGCCATTGTTCTGGTCATATTCATATAGCCATTAAAAGAGAGGTTGTTTCCCAGCAGACTCCGTTGTATTCTGGCTTTTGAAACCTTTTCGTCTCTTTCATAATGTTACCTGTTCCATGAATGCAGGAGCTCTAACACAGATGTGTGCACAGTGTCTGGGCTCCCTGGGATCAGCTGAGCTCCACATTGTGTCTTGTCATGGTTTCCATTTTCTGGAAAAGGAAACCTCTGTGATAAGGGGTGACAGTTACACATATCTTTGGATATAATGATAAGAATTAGAATGTAGTTAAGGAATCACTCTATCTAGCAAAGTGGCAATAATAGACTCCTTTCTAAGATCCATGACTTCATTATCCCCAGGAAGTTGGCTAGGCTTCTAGTACCTTGCATGGTTTACCTCCTGGTGAGTGGACTTCAAGAGCAATTAAGCAGCTGTTGATTATCACCAAAACGTGCATAGCAGGTATTTTGAAATGCTGGCTATTGTTGTGATTCATTGTCATTTGCAGCTATGTAGGACTATCGGTTGCTTCCCTCCCTTGGAACACTACACAGTATTTTCTGGTTCCATGGAAGCTAGACCACAGAAAAGAGGCTTTCTGGCTAAATCCACCTCAAATCATCCAAGCTCTGTGTCTTAAATGTGCAATATCTTCAGCAATAGAGTTAGAACTGCAGCAATAATCTATAATTTGGGGAAAGTTATTTGGACTATCATGAACAATCATTTGAGCGGAGGTACTGAGGCTTTTGTTAATCTATGATTCCTTAGGAATCATTGTAAACCGAAGTAGCATAACTTCCTTGACGACATAAAAGATACGTAAATGAGAGAGAGAGAGAGAGAGAGAGAGAGAGAGAGAGAGAGAGAGAGAGAGAGAGTTGGTGCCTCCTCCTCGTTTATTTTCTAATTCCATTTCCTGCTGTTGCTTTCTTCCCCCTCATTCTAAAGTCACATTATGTTTTCCTGGTTTCGGTAGTTACTTCATGCTATATATAAGTACATCTGAAGATTTGGAGGTATGAACCAAAGAAAGAAGATCACATATGATGTTTATCTTTCAGGGTTTGGCTTACCTCACACATTTTATAATCTTTTAGACTCATTCATTTACCTGCAAATATAATTTCAATTTTTTTCTCTACAGCTGCACCGTTTTTCGTTGAGTATATGCACTACATCTCCATTATCAATTTGCTAGTTAAAGGAAATTTAGGTTGTTTCCATCCCCTAACCATTGTGAATAAAGTGCCAGTGAATATGGCTGAGCAAGGATTTACAGAGTAAGATAACTAGTCCTTTGCACATATAGCTGGGTCATATGGTACATTAACTTCAATTGTTGAGGATAGTCACTAAATCTTAAAATGCCTCTTTCTATTATAAACAAGTGGCATGCTCACTTTAGTGTAGCTTAATCAAAGAATGTAATTTACAAAATGAAAGTGGATACAATCTATATTTATAAAATACTATAATACTGGACTTCAATAAATGTTCTATATTAGTCCAATTAATGCTCCAACGTGCTATACTGAAATTTCTTTTAAAATTTTAAGGTTTATTTCTTTTATGAATGCTGACTTTTGTCTGGTTGTGCTCTAAAGAAAAAGGTAATGATGACAAATTAAGTAATAAATTAGTGTGGTAACTGGTTATTGTAGGAGGACTTTAGGGAATATGAGTACCACTAAAAGATATAAAAAATACTTTGTATGTATTTAGATGAATAAAACTGTATTTTTATACTTAGAACAGTCTTTTAGGTTTATTTTGGATTCTTTTTTACTTATCAAATATGTTCATCCATAATTTCACACATGTGCAAAATACTAAAATACATACTAACCATTTCCAGCCTCACCTCAATGTTATCCTCCTATTAACTCTGTCTACAACCACCACCACCACCACCACCACCACCATCACCACCTCCACCACCACCACCA
>NC_034593.1:112258818-112263236 GCF_900095145.1 Mus pahari | reverse complement strand
CCTCCACCACCACCACCACCACCTCCACCACCACCACCACTAGCCGCACTTCCACCACTACCCTCTTCCCTATAAACCTTTTTCATACATTCATGTCTATTGTCTTGTTTTTAAAATCTACTGATTTTAACCAAGGTCATCTGTGTGGCGATGGGCTTATAGTTACCTGCTGAAGCCATGTGAGCTTAGAAGTGAGTACACAATTAAAACGATAACTCTTCCTCTCCCATAATCTAGCAAAAGTCCAGCAGTAAGTGCAGGGTCCCATGAATGCCTCCTGTACTGATGACTGTTGTCATGGCCTGTCTTATGTGAATCTAAAGCAAGAAACTGCAGGTGTTATGAATTCACCATGGTTATGTCCAGTCTAGACTAAAGCATTTCATAGCCTTTTACCCTGTCTACAGGTTTTTACATACTTTCCATCTCCTCTTCTTTAATGTCCCCTACGGCTTAGAGAAGATAGTATAAATATCTTGCACAAAGGTGAGCCTTCAACCTTCACTCGTTCACAGAACCTTGGACGGTTCTGCGGCTCAGCATTTACATCGAGTGTGATCACCAGATCTGACACTTCTGGCCTCCTTAGGCACCTACATTCACAGTGAGTTCCTGTAAACACACACACACTCACACACACATTCACAAAGACACAATTATAAAATTTAAAAAATGTCTAAAAGAGTGTTAAAAGGAAAATATATACTTTGCTAAAACATATCAGAGAAGAAGGGGAGGAGATAGGAATAAGAAAAGAGGAAACAATGGTAACCATATTGATTAGAAAATCTTAATAGAAATCACTGTATTTTCAAAGATACATTTAAAAAAACAAAAAACAAAAAACAAAACAAAACAACAACAACTATAAAAACCAGGCAAGGTTACTAGTGTTAGACCATTCCTGATGAGAGGGATCAGTTCAGCAATAAGAAAAAGCAATGTATAGCAGCCTAATACTATTATGCCAAGGTGTAGAAAAGTACAAACTTGTGGGGCATTGGGTTATGCAAAGACAGTCTGGTTTCCAGGTGAGGCTAGATGTTGAACCCCAGGACCCAGTGGTGATAATTCACCTACATGGTATGGAAGGAGTTCTCTCATGTCTCCTGGAACTCTAGCTCCTGTCAAAGTTACCACCCCTCACATCCCCCATAGGAGAAGCATGGTTAGTAGTCTCCAAGGCAGTGTCCCAAGCTTCTGACCTTCAGGCTAAACTCCTCCCCAGTTAGTTACCTAGCAACAGAAAAGATAGCAGCATACTTTAAGAGGGGCTGTTTGGTCCCTCCCTTGATCTCTTACTCCTCTCTCCTCTCTTTGTCTCCTCTCCTCTCTCCTCTCTCTTCCTCTCTCTCCCTCTTATTCTCTAGTCTTCTCTCTCTCCCTTTCCCCCTTCTCTCCTCTTGGCCATGGCCGGTCTTTCTCTCTCTTTCCACCTTCTCTCTTTCCCCCTGCCTTTCTACAATAAAGCTCTAAAACAGTCTCTGCTCATCAAGGCCCAATGAGCAGACTCTCGTCTGTGTGGGAACCTCTCTCTCTCAGCCCTCTCTCCCATAACCCCAGGGCTACAGGGTGTAGCCTCAGGCCCCCAGTTGGGGGCTGCCCCTTGTCCATCCCCCATCGAGCGGGGTTAGTGGCTTAGATGCCCACTGGGGCCGAGTGGAAAGCTTCTGGCAGCCCTCCCAGGTCTGCCTGCCCAGAGCATAGGAGGAACTCTGGCCAGACGTGGGCTATCCTCCCTTCCACTCTCTTCCCCATTCCACTTTTTTTTGTTTTTGTTTTTGTTTTTGTTTTGGTTTTGGTTTTGGTTTTGGTTTTTCAAGACAGGGTTTCTCTGTGTAGCCCTGGCTGTCCTGGAACTCACTCTGTAGACCAGGCTGGCCTTGAACTCAGAAATCTGCCTGCCTCTGCCTCCCGAGTGCTGGGATTAAAGGCGTGCACCACCACGACCCACCCCCATTCCACTTTTTAAAAAAAAGATTTATTTATTTATTATATGTAAGTACACTATAGCTATCTTCAGACACTCCAGAAGAGGGAGTCAGATCTTGTTACAGATGGTTATGAGCCACCATGTGGTTGCTGGGATTTGAACTCCGGACCTTCAGAAGAACAGTCGGGTGCTTTTACCCACTGAGCCATCTCACCAGCCCCCCCATTCCACTTTTAGTTCCCACACAAACTGCCATAACTACAAGGATAAAAAGATGAATACATTCTCAGAGCAGAAGGGCTCATAAGAATATACCCCTATTGGTAATAGATCAAGCTAGAAAACAAAGTACCCTAAGGATGTGGCTGAACCAAGCAAATATCATCATCAGTCAGATGAACACAAGAGCATGGGAGGCTTTTCTATCTTCTGATATCTTCTTCAGTTTCTTTCTTCAGAGACTTGAAGGTCTTGCCATATAGGTTGTGCACTTGCTCGGTTAGCGTTATCCCAAGATATTTTACATTATTTGTGTTATTGTGTAGGGTATTGTTTCTCTAATTTCTTCCTTGGCCATTTTATCTTTTGTATAAAGAAGGGCTACTGATTTTTAAGTTGATTTTTGTATCCAGCCTCTTTGCTGAGGGTGTTTATCAGATGTAGGAATTCTCTGGTAGAACTGCAGGGGGGCACTTATGTATATGATCACATCATCTCTGAAGAGCAATACTCTGGCATCTTCCTTTGCAATTTGTATTCCCTTCATTTCCTTTAAAATTTTCACCAACTCTACATCCAACAGAGGGCTAATATCCAAAATATATAAAGAACCCAAGATATTAGACACCAACAAACCAAATAACCCAATTTTTAAAAAAAAAAAAAAAAAAGGAGTACAGAACAACAACAACAACAAAAAAAATAGAATCCTCAATAAAGGAATCTCTAATGGCTCAGAAGCATTTAAAGAAATGTTCAACGTTCTTAGTCATCAGGGAAATGCAAATAAAACAACTCTGAGATTCTAACTTACATCCTTCCTAACGGCTAAGATCGAAAGTACAAGTGACGGCACATGCTTGCAAGGATATGAAGTAAGGGGATCCCTCCTCCATTGCTGGTGGGAATACAAATTTACACAGCCATGTGTGAAATCCATTGGCAGTTTCTTAGAAAATTAGGAGTAGTTCTACCTCAAGACTACTACTACTACTACTCCTCGGCGTATAACCAAAACCTGATGCACCATACCACAAAGGCGTTTGCTCACCTATGCTGATGGCAGGTTTATTTGTAATATCCAGAGACTGGAGAAAACCTACATGTCTGTCAGCAAAAGAATGGATAAAGACAATGTCATTCATTTACAAAACAGAATACTGCAAAGTTATTAAAAACAAGAACATCATGAAATTTGCAGGCTAGATGGAACTAGCAAATATCATCCTGAATGAGGAAACCCAGACCCAGAAAGACACACATGGTAAGAAATCACTTATAAGTAGCTATTGGTCATAAAATGTGCAGGATAACCATGTTATATTCCATAAACCCAAAGAAGCTATGTAACAAGGAGGACCCAAGTGAGGATGCTTGAATGTCACTCAGAAGGGGGAAGGGGGGGACAGGAGGAGGATGAAG
The DNA here is from genome assembly GCF_900095145.1 of Mus pahari. Classification (NCBI taxonomy): domain Eukaryota; kingdom Metazoa; phylum Chordata; class Mammalia; order Rodentia; family Muridae; genus Mus; species Mus pahari. The sequence continues at coordinate 112,259,662 of NC_034593.1, read as the reverse complement.
GAAGAGAAGTGGGTGGGAGATGGGTGGGAAGGGCAGCAAGGGTAGAGGCCAGCAGTCAGAGAGCGGAGGAGGACTGAGAGAAAGAACAGAAATTGCTGGGGAATATCTCTAGGATGAGCCAGAGACCTGGGGTGGGGGAGGCTTCCCAGAGTCTCTGGGAGTAACCCTATCTGAGACTCCTAGCAGTCGGGGATATGTAGCATAAAGTGGCTACATCTCCTGTAGCTAGCCAGGCAGGAATTCCAGTAGAAGGAGGGGGTACCAGCCCACCCATAAAACCTTCCACCCCAAATTTCTCCTGTCTATAAGATGTACAGAAATAAAGATGGAGCAGAGGTTGAGGGAATGGCCAACCAACTTGAAACCCATCCTATGTGAGATACCAGCCCCTGACACTATTAATGATACTCTGCTATGAATGCAGCAAGCCTTGGAGACAATTATATCAGGCAAATGAAAGTTACTTTTACATCCTTGTTGTAACTATCAGTGCAGTTATTTGAAGAAATGACAAAAAGCTCTACTTTTTTTTTCGTTTTTTTATTAGGTATTTTCTTTATTTACATTTCAAATGCTATCCTGAAAGTTCCCTATACCCTCCCCCCACCCCTAATCCCCTATCCAACCACTCCCACTTCTTGGCCCTGACATTACCCTGTGCTGGGGCATATAAAGTTTGCAAGACCAAGGGGCCTCTCTTCCCAATGATGGTTGACTAGACCATCTTCTGCTACATATGCAGNTAGAGACACGAGCTCTGGGGGTGCTGGTTAGTTCATATTGTTGTTGCACCTACAGAGTTGCAGCCCCCTACAACTCCTTGGGTACTTTCTCTAGCTCCTCC
>NC_034593.1:112233505-112257616 GCF_900095145.1 Mus pahari | reverse complement strand
TACAGAAAATGTGGTACATTTACACAATGGAGTACTACTCAGCTATTAAAAACAATGAATTTATGAAATTCTTGGGCAAATGGATGTATCTGGGGGATATCATCCTTAGTGAGTTAACCCAATCACTAAAGAAGTCACTAGATTATGCGCTCACTGATAAGTGGATATTAGTCCAGAAACTTAGAATACCCAAGGAACAATTTGCAAAACACAAGAAAACCAAGAAAAAGCTCTATGTTTTAAGATAAACTTAAAAACTCACAATGCCCTAGTAATTGTTCTACCATTCTGTAATGAACTAGACAGTCTTTTCAAAACTCTCCTGTTCTTGTGCACAACTAAGCTAATGCTCCAATGATCAAGGCCATGTAAAAACCCAGGTATCAGTATACTAGGCACAGCCATGTGACACCCTAAGTGTATGTCCCACCACAGTCCTCTGGAATCAACCTGCTATAGATACTGAAACCAAGAGAAGAGCCTCTTTTCTGGCTTTGCAAAAACCAGCTGGAACCATGCAAATCATCCTGCATCACCAGGTGGAAGGTTTTGAGGAAATCAGGAGTCTAAGAAAGAAGAAAAAAAGTTAAAATGGGGAAAACATAAGCACCTGCACTGGCAAAAACCTTTTAACTACTGGAGTTTGAAGGAGTGGAAACCTAATTAAATTTAAAACAGCCTGGAAGGCTGGCAGTTTATCTCACTTTCTTATACTATTGATATCCTTTTAAGATTCATGAAAAATAACTGCTTGTTATGTTTAAGGCCTTTGCTATGCTGGGAGCTGCTGTGTATTCCGAATGTGAATGGAGGAAGATGAAGAAAGCTGGGAGTGTGATTGAGCCACACATAGCCCGAGTCAAAGTCATGTACACAATACACTGTGATTATACAATGCACTGTGAGGAGCTTTAGGGCAGTGGTTCTCGACTTTCCTAATGCAGCAGTCCTTTAATACAGTTCCACATGGGTGGTGACCCCCCAACCATAAATTTACTTTGTTGTTACTTCATAACTGTAATTTTGCTACTGCTATGAATCATAATGTAAATATCTGATATGCAGAACTTCTGATATGTAACCCTTGTGAGAGGGTCATTCGACTTCCAAAGGCGCTGTGACCCACAGATTCAGAGCCACTACTTTAAAACAACGAAAAATGTTAGGATTTTGAAAACAATTTCAGGAAGGCTAATGATAACACAGGATTTTAGCAAACATGCTCCTTCAATTGCTACTATAATTGAGCAACTTCAATAAAAGATTTAATGGTGTTAATTTAAAGATGCAAACAGCAAAAACTGGAAGCAAAATAATTTCAACTCCTTATCCTATAACATATGGTAATAAAGACACAGAGACTGAGAACGAGAGAATGTGCATAACAGGAAGTTTTCACAGGTGCTGGATCATAACTCTTTTCTATCTATATTTAGGGATATTTATTAAACTTCTTCCAGGAAAGCAATGCTAAAAAAAAATTAACATCTTGTCTCAGATACTTGCAGATGTCTAGGGCACATGTTAATTTGTACTCTGAAATAATCACATCTCTGAGATTTTAGAATTGTATGGATCTGTGCATGTACAAATTTGTCATCTAGAGGAATTATAGCAATTTGATGAGATCAAAGGGAGAAAATGTTAACTTTAGAACTTAAATAGAGAAAATTCAGGCAAAAGAATGATGCTCCTTATGTAGTTAGCAGCTCCAACACCGGGGAAGATGGCATTGGGAGGACTGGGGGAAAATGCCATCATGCACAGATAAAGGGTACCAGATAACGCAAGAATGGATGCTAACATAGGCCATTACTACAGACGAGAAAAGAAGAGACATATAGAGAAGAACCAAATGAAAAGGGAATCTTCAGAAGAAAATACATGATCAGGGAAGAAAAGTACTCGAGGAGTATGGGAGTTTCCATGGGGGATGGGGACTTTAAATACGGGGAAATGTTCCAAGCATACAACAGGGAAAATAAGAACTAGTAAGGAAGGCAAGCATGGGAAGACTGTTTTGATTAGAGCCAGAGCCATCTAGAAAAGGCTAAGCCTAGCAAGTGGCCTTCCTGGAGGAGGCCCACCATTTGTGCATGGCTTACAATGGATGAGCTCTGAGAGGCAAGGTTCCATGAGACTTCATCTCAGGATTGCTTCTTACAGCTGATATGCCTTTTCTGTCACTATTACCAATGATTCCTAGGCATTAGCCTACCCGACTGAGCAGATATCATGAAGATCAACATAAAGATGATCTTTCACGAATTAATTCTATTTAAAATCAATTAATGATTGTATAGAATTTCTGATTTGAATAATTTAGGAAGAAAGACTGAAGAGATGGTTTTGGTTGTTTTGTTAGAAAGATATAATAAAGTTAGAATCAAGTGTAGAATAAGCCCATTCCTCATAAAATAGGAAGTAAAGGCTTTACAATAAGCAATACAATGAGCTTTCACAATTATACTAGAAAGAGAAATAGGCATGGAATAAATTCATGATCAAGGAAAAACACTCATTCTGGGTTAGTTCCAGGGATGAAGAGCCACAATTGTGCACTATGATAAAAACAAGGCCACATGAAACTGTTGCTTTGAACTTATAATGAGCTTACAATATGAAAGCTGCTTTGAACTTGTTATTGATATCATTCTGTAACTCTCCCTTTATGTAACATTTTTTTCATGAGGTAATTCTTACACAGAGAATGTTTTGTCTAAAAGCTATAAAAGGCTGGCTGAAAGAAAAAATATGGTATGTAGTCATTTACCCTTCAATTTTGTGTATTGTCTGTATGAGTGACTTCTTTCCTTTCATTTCATTTTTTTCCTGTTAGAGAAAGAGTTAACAAGCTCCAAGTCTCTTATTTGACCAGGGAGGGGCCCATGGCTGATTTTCCAGGAAAAAAAGAGCTCTAGCAATAACCTGTTACTTAATTCCCTGCTGCTAAACAGCATATGTTAATTTGCCAGAATATATCACTTATTTAAGCACAAATAATAAGAGAGTTTAAAAAAAACAGTGCTTATTTAAACACAAAGAGTTAAGTTTTCAGCACTTATTTAAGCACAGAACAGTAGGAAAGAGTTATGTTATGTTTCCATCACTTAATAAAACACAGGGAGTTATAAAGTAAAAATACAATGTTTAATAAAGCTAGAGTTATAAAATAAAGATGCAGACCTTACTAAAGAACAGAGAGTTAAAATAAAATAAAACAGGATAAAATAAAACAAAATGACAGAAAGCAAAGCTTAATAAAGCATAAATAGTAAGCTTATAAAGCCAGGGATCATTCAGTCTTTAGTCTTCATCCAACTCTGTATTCCACCTCCCCGCTATCCCGTAAAGGCCAGAACAGCTTCCCCCACCTGCAGGTCAGGATGGTGCGTACTCTTTAGAAAGAGCAGACACCAGAGGCTATGATCAATCTTATAACAACCCATAAACACTACTGGCCATGATTTAAATCACCTCCTGAAAGGGCAACATAGTCAGGTACCATTCTAGATCTTCCGGACATGGGAAGCTTCTTACTTCCCATAGAACAATCCGTCCTTTCTAAGCACACTGTGAGCACATACACCTCAGGACAGTCAGAGACTGGAAATGGGAAATAGATTTATATTTACTGTCTCTCAGAGAAGTCTACCATATACATGGGTAATATGCATCTTTAGATTTAATGTTCCATAACACATAAATAAAAAGGTTCTAGTAACTAAAATAATCTTTAAGAATAGCAATAGTACTTTCTTCACAATTAGTGGAACCATAAAAAATGTAATTCTATTCATAAAACAAACTTCTCTTCATAAAACACACATGTAATCATAAAAACACACAGCTATTCATATTAAAATATTAGTGCCATAAGGTATTTTGTCTTATATCCTCTAACAATATCTAAACTTGCAGAATTCTCAGAATGAATTTTAAGTTAGGAATTACCCTAGTTTGTTCCCTGTGACACACTGGGTGCTTGAAAGTCAACTAGTAATTGCTTCATTATTTGTAATGTGCATTTGCAGGTCCTACATTAGTCTTGTGGAATTTCCATGACCTAGATAGTCTTTATTTAACTAGATAAAATTTTTGAAAATGTTGCCTTTGGAGAGAAAAACAAGAATAGGCTTGCTTGTTTTCATACATCTTGGTCCAGACATTGCTAGCAACAACTGTTTTGCCCTGTGAAGATACGACATACAAGAAAGCCTGTTGCAGGTTATTCAGAGGGAACTAACATCTCCATTTCATACTTTGGGTCACTATGAAAAAGCTTAACACCACATCCTCATGGATTGTTAGATTCACTGAAAACATGTATGTCATGGAATAATAGAAAAAATAAATAAATGAATTTAAAACCCCACTGATGTGCCCCAGTTCCTGGTCATTCAATTTAATTCAGAAAAACACAAAGTGGAAAGTGAGACAAAAATAGCACGTATCTTAGTCTGGACTATATTGCTGTGAAGAGACATGACCAAGGCAACTCTTCTAAAGGAAAAAAATTAATTGGGGCTGGCTTACAAGTTCAGGGATTTAGTCCATTATCATCATAATGAGAAGCATGGCAGCATCTAGGTCAACATGGTACTGGAGATAGAGCTGAGAGGTCTACATCTTAATATGAAGGCATCAAGGAGAGACTGTCAACCTTTGCCACCTGGGCAAAGCATAGAAGACCTCAAAGCCCACCTCCACAGTGACACACTTTCTCCAACAAGGCCACACCTCTTAATAATGCTACTCCTTATGGACCAAGCATTCACACAGATGGGTCTGTGAGAGTCAGACCTATTCAAACCAGCACTGGATGAAAGAGAAGTATAAGAAAGGCCATAGTGAGGCCAGTCAGATCAGAGAAAGACAGTGGGTGCAGGAAGGACCACACATCACTGAGAAAGGGAGGGATACTGACCTTCTTGTTCCTTTAATAGAAGCCAGATGATACATATGAGCTTGTACCTCAACAACCTGCCCCACATCTGCCACTCCTGCCAAGCTTACCCCACTGCCCTATCACTGTCTATACAAAGTGTGTAGCAGCAAATTCACCTCTTTTGTCAGTCACAACAAGGAGTGTGTGATGGTTTGTATGTGCTTGGTTCAGGGAGCAGCACAATTAGGAGGTGTGACCTTATTAGAGTAGATGTGTCACTGCGGGTGTGGGCTTTAAGATTCATCCTTGCTGCCTGGAAGTCAGTATTCTGGTAGCAGACTTCAGATGAAGATGTAGAACTCTCAGCTTCTCCTGTACCATGTCTGCCTGGATGCTGCCATGTTCCTGCCTTGATGATAATGGACTGAACCTCTTAACCTGTAAGCCAGCCCCAATTAAATGGTGTCTTTATAAGACATGGTTGATCACAGTGTCTGTTCACAGCAGTAAAACCCTAACTAAGACAGAGTGAACCTGCACAAACGTTAAACAACAGAGCTATGAAAGGCATGGTTTCTTGGTGTCTGGCAATTATGTTTCCTTGTCACCTACTCATTAGATATGTAGATTGTATGCTTTTTCTGTTGATGACTTAGTGGGTTCATAACAACAGAACAGGCAGACAAGAAACGTTATGCAAACATACAGATATGCAAACACCAAATCAAATGTGTTTTGTGCAGTGAAGAGGAATCTTTTGGAACTGAAAATATTAAGCTAATTATATAGGTTAATATAATATCATATTTATCATTGACTTGCCTCTCCTTTTTAATATTCAAGCAGCGCACTTTCCCAGTGTTCTTTTCCTAACCAGCTCTGCCATGTTTGTTCAATTCAGTCAAACAGTGATCAGCAACTGCAGCTTTTATAAACAAATCTGGGTTTGTCCATGTACGAGAGATTATAAAAATCATCAAGGAATCACATCATCTGAAAATGGGATTATTTATAAATGAGAACCCTAGCTTTGGCTTTGGCTTTATAACTGTGTCATTTCCCAACAATAAACAAAAGACATGTACAAAACACTTTAACTTTACAAGGACATTAAGAAGAGGGACCCATGACTCCAACAGCGTATGTGGCAGAGGGTAGCCTTGTTGGACACCAGTGGGAGGAGCTGCCCTTGGGCCTGAGGGTGTTCGATGCCCCAGTGTAGGGGAATGTCAGGGTGTGAAGGCAGGACTGGATGGGGGGGGGGAGCACTCTCATAGAGACAGAGGTAGGGGCAGGGGATTTCCAAATGGGAGATCTGGAAAGGGGAAAACATTTGAAATGTAAATAAAGTAAATATCCAATAAAAAATATAAACAGAAAAAAAAAAGAGGTCCCTCTTCTATATACAGGGAGAGCCTTCACTGCTGGGATCAGAGCTCCCATATATGTGGGAACATAAAGTCAATTTCTTGGAGTCAATTAAAACTATCTCAATCCTGTGTTTCCTCTCTGTTTCTATTTCTAATATTTTTTAATTATGTATATGCCTGTGCACATAAATATGTATGCCTAAGTGTGGTACTTCAGGAAGCCAAAAACAGATGTTGGATCAGCTGAAGGTAAAGTCACAGGCAGTCAGAATTGTGAGCTGCCCATAGTGGGTTCTGAAGTTCAAACTCAGGTCTTTCAGTAACACAAAGAAACCACTTGTAAGCCCTGAGCTGTCTCCAGCCCATTGTGGTGCATCCCAGCGAGATGAAGGCTGAGACTGGCAGTTCTGTGTCAGCATTTCACATTACCAAGCTAAACATTATTACTCTCCATTTGTTCTCTGAAGGAAAGGAAAGATGTGGGGTTGTCAGACACTTGGGACATAGTCATTCATTAGACAAGAAGTGTTACTTCAACTCAGTGGTTTTGCCTGCCTGGAGTGACCTACAATCTACATAAGAGTGTGACAGCCATAATTTCCCTGTCTGTTTAAATGTGAAAGTCAAATTTCTTCATCATGACTATTACCAGCACTTGGGCCTTTTCTCTGTGTAGTGGTTAATCATTTTCAATTTAATAGGTTCAGAATCACCATGGAAACACATGTTTGCTTGTGTCTATGAGAGTTTTCTGAAAGGTTTAACATAGTAGGGAAAATACGCTCTGGATGGCGATAGCCTATAGTGTTAGCCTGTGGGCTAGTGTCCTGAACAGAACAAAATGGGAGAAAGTAACTGAAGCATGAGGACTGTGACTCTCTGTTCTTGACTGGGAACACAAAGTGACCAACTGCCTCATTTGCCTGCTGCCATTACTTCCCTTCCATAATGGACTGTTCCCTTCTTAAATTGGAACCCTTTCCCCTGCTGTTGCTATTTCTCAGGTATTGGTCACAACAATGAGGAAGTAACTGATACTCCTATACGTAGTTTGTATGTACATGTCACTCCTTATATTTTAAAAGTCACAACCAGTATTCACAACAAATGTATCTTCATATCAGTGGTGTTTATAGGTAGATAGAGAGAGGGAGGGAACTTGTGAGAGAGGGGAGAGGATTTGGGAGATTAGGAGTAGGGAGAGCAAGGGAGAGTGAACAGAAATCATCTGCAGTGGGCAGGGGTGAGGCATATCTAAGACATGCCAGTGACCAGAGATGTGGAGGTGGGAGTTGGGGGACAGGGTATATATGGGGTCAACTCTAGCTGGAACTCCTATCAGTAGAATATACGGATCTTGAAGTGGTCACCTCCTGTAGCCAGGCAGGACTCCCAGTGGAGGGATAAGGACAACTACCCACCAACAAAACCTTTGACCCAAAATATGTCCCCCCTGCCTACAAGGTATACAGAAACAAAGATAGAGCAGAGATGGAGGTAATGGCCAATGACTGGCCTCAACTGAGACTCATTCCATGGGCAAGAACCAATTCCTGACACTTATAATGATACTCTTGTTATGGTTGCAGACAGAAGTATAGCATAACTGTACTCTGAAAGGCTCCACCCAGCAGTTAATGGAAACAGATGTAGAGATCCACAGCCAAACATTAGATGGAGCTTGGGAAGTCTTGTGGAAGAGGGAAGGACTGAAGGACCCAAAGAGGACAGGGCTCCACAGGAAGACCAACAAAGTCAACTAACCTAGACCTTTGGGGGCTCCCAGAGACTGAATCACCAACCAAAGAACTAGCATGTGCTTGATCTTCCACCTCACACATATGTAGCAGAAGTGCATCCTGGTCTTCATGCAGGTCCCTCAACAACTGGATCAGGGATTGTTCCTGAATCTGTTGCCTGCCTATGGATTCCAACCCCCTAAGTGGGCTGTTGTGTCTGGCCTCAGTGGGAAAGGATGCACCTAGTCCTGCAGGGACCTGATCAGGAGAGGGGGGTGTTTGAGATTCAGGAGTGGGGGGGCTCCCCCTTCTCAGAGGAGAAAGAAAAGGGATAGGGGAAAATCTGAGTGATGGGTACTGGGAGGGAGCTGACAGTAGGATGTAAATCAAATAAGTAAATTTATATTAAAAACTCTCAAATCATCAAAACAAAACAAACAAAACAAAACAAAACAAACAAAACCCCCATAATACAAGGGAAACAGTGGTAAGAAAAACTGAGTGGTATTTTGTTATTGTGCTTCATTAATGCCTTACTAGAACTTCTGGAAAAAGTAGATAACCATTTCCAGGAAAACATTAGAACATTGTGGGTGAAGTTATCTGCCATATAAACATAAGTGGACAAGTATGAATGACTTAACAGTCACTGAAAACAAATACTGTGGAGACTTGGAATATGTCTTTGGACAGTCCAAGCATTTTTTTTCCAAAATCATCCAAAATGTAGTGTTTGACATTTAAATTTATTTTTAATCATAAACAAACAGAAGTAGGTTACAATGAAGTCATCTCCGTGGACATGGTGATATATGTCTTTAATCCAAGCACTCCACAGGCAGACACAGACAGATCTCTGAATTCAAGGCCAACATGGTCCACACAGTAAGTTCCAGGAGGTCAGGGTTGCAGTGAGACACAGTCTCAAAAAATTAAAAAAAAAAATAAAAAATAAAGTTACAGCAGTGGGATATAAAAGCTAATACATTTGAGACAGATAAATTATTAAGCTAGCTTAATCAGTGACTTTATTTCCTCCCACTAATTTTATTCATAGCAATTGTCCCATTAGTGCCACTGCAACAAGTGACAAATGGGATTTCCAGGGATCTCTTCCTATGTATAAGAAGTACAGAAGCAGGACAGAAGGCCTATTTGATCAATGACTACTCGGTGTTTTAAACAGGGGAGTTAGGATTGCAGTGAAAGACTTATTCCTGTGGGTTGCTCGTTTGCTGGCATCCCTCTTCCAATTCGGATGGATATCCCATCAGTGATTCATTTGGAGGCTCAACAATCCCAGTGCATGATGCTTTCAAGGAGACAGGTTTTGATTTTCTTGAATGGGAAGCAATGTGCACAGTCAGTGGAGACTGGATTGTCCCATGAAGCTTTTCGTCTATAATTGACTGAAAAATCTGTTCCATGCACATCTTTCACAGCTAACTATGGCTGGCTGGCAAAGAAACCTACAGAAAGCTGTGATAGATGGCGTGCTAAGCACAGGGATACAGAAAGCAAACTTCAGAAACCATGAGTTCTAGTAACTAACCCATGGGGTACATATTGACCCAAACAAGGACTTGAAATGTAGCTTATTTAACTCTGTCACGCTCCATGACTGACTGCAGTCTTAAAACCTGGATCCCTGGGAACTCCCAGAGGCTGAGCCACCAACTAAAGAGCATACATAGGCTGGTCCAATGCCTCCGGCATGTATGTAGCAGAATGCTGAATGGTCTGGTCTCAGTGGGAATAGATGCACCTGATCCTGCAGAGACTTGATGCATCAGAATGGGAGGATAACTGTGGTGGCAGGGCCACCCTCTCCCAGGTGAAGGAAAGGGGACTTGGTGGGGAGAAGGGAAGAGCCCTGTAAGAGGGAATGGGGACAGCATTTAAGATGTAAATACATGAATTATATATATATATATATATATATATATATATATATATATATATATATATATATATTCTGCTTCTACTCTCAGAACTCAGGAGGCAGAGGCGCTCTCTGTGAGTTCCAGGCCAACCAAGTCTACAAAGAAAGTTCCAAGAAATCCACAGTGATACAGTGTGGTTGTTTGAATAGGTATGGCTCCCACGAATTCAAGTGTTTAAATGCCTTGCCCATATGTAGTGGCACTGTTAGGAATAGTGTGGCCTTGTTGGGGTAGGTGTCACTTTGTTGGAGGAAGTGTGTCACTGGAGGAGGGTTTTGAGGTCACATATATGCTGAAGCTCTGCCCAGGATGGGCCACCATCCCTTTCTGCTGCCTGCAGATCAAGATGTAGAACTCTTGGCTCCTCCAGTGCCAACTCTGTCTGCGTGTTTGCATACTTTTTACCATGATGATAATGACCTAAACTTCTGAAAAGGGTTTCCTTGGTCATAGTGACTCTTGACAGGAATAAAACTGTAACTAAGGCGCACAGTGAGAGCTGTCTCAAAAAAAGGAAACCAATAAATGACTATGGTCCTGTAAAGCACTGTGATCTCCTTTCTGTCCACATCGATGGCTTTTACACAAATGTGGTCACTCTCTTCTCAGCAAATGAAATCACCAGATAGATAATCCAAAACTGCTGTTCTGATGTCATCCATTGACTTCCTTTAAGGATTTCCAGTCTGGTTTTTTCCATTTTTTTTTTTTCATCCTCCACCGAGGACTAATTGAAGGTCTGATTGTGCAGGTTCTTACTTTTGCAATGCCTGTCACCAAAAATAAATATTCTGCAATTAAAACCTAACTGACCTAGCAATTTTGTTGGTGATACATGAGGCAGAACGGAATTCAAGCATTATTCTTTCTCAGTGGGATTGACTTTGCAGAGCAGAGAATAGCAGAGATTTATGTGTTAGTAAATTAAGTAAGTTGGTCAGAGGCAAACAGATGCAAATGCCAGAGAGCCCTCAACATTCCTTCGTACTTGGTTTTGCTCCTGTGTAATGCACTATAGCCTTTGACAAGCTGAAAACACGCAGAAGAGATAATGCTTCTTAAAGTGAATCTGAATTTCAGATGTATGCTGTTTTAATGACTGAACAATCTTTTCTTACAAAATTAAGGTTTACATTGTCTTAATAATTATTAGTTAACAATAAGAATTATTAAATATCTAGCATAGTTTGTGCCACATAAAAACACCCTTGCACTGTTCGTATTATAGTGTTCTCATTTATAAAGCAATAGTACGTGTGTGTGTGTGTGTGTGTGTGTGTGTGTGTGTGTTTTGCAGTCTGGAATTGTCTATTACACAAGTGGGAAAAATGTACCTAGAAGTTGAGTCAGGATGACTAACTTAAATACAAGTACGATGATAGCCTGGGACAGGCCTCACGACTTTCTCTTCCATACAACTGACTCTTGTAATTCATAATAGTTATGATGTGTAAAGTCACCATAAAAACTAATCAGAAATTACTGAAAGTTGGCTCCCCTGAGCAAGGCAGAATTAGCTTCCCATAGGAGTGTGGTTGGGATATTTTTTATCAACTAATCCATAGATAACCTGACTTTGCATGCATGCCCTTAAGGGAATGTATTTAATAGGGTCTTTATTAATTAACATTAAGCTAACAGACACTATAATTAATGTCAGTATGAAACTTGGCCAGTCAGCCTATATCCTCCACAGGTATGGCTGGTCCTCTTGCACATCTCAATACTACAAATCTCTTCAAAATGATTACAGGCCATCTCAAGCAGCAAACTCATTGACACCCTAGCATAAAAAAACAAAACACATGGGGCAGGCTAGATCCCAATAAAAAACTTCTGAGATACAAGCAGAGAGAAGGTAGTATATGTTTTTGTTGGACTCAGCTTGGAAAATGTGTGTCACTAACTCAAAAAAATTCCCCATTGTGTAAATACCCATGCTTGTCCACAAATTTCTTAGTAAGAAACTTTAATAATAATAATAATAAAGAGTGAAAATAATTTCACCAGTGAATACTCTTAATGTTAACAGCAATATCAAAGTGTTGACTAAAATCACATTGGTGCATAGTGCAAGGGCAGAAATCCATGAGGATGCTATATATCCTTCATTCTTCCTCTTGCTATTTGACTATTCTATACTAAAGAAGCCTGGAGACGATTGATGGGTACACTGACTGACACAGAGAAACAGAATATTTGGGCTTGGATTTCTCCTATTGAACTATGACTATTGAGGACTGATTCTAAATAAAATAATTATCGTCTGGATTATTCAGAGCAAGACACACACACACACACACACACACACACACACACCAACCACACACAACTGTGTTGCCTACTGTCCGTCAACTTGACACAAGACAAAGTTATCAGGGAAGATGAACCTCAGTTGAGAAATTTCCTCCATCACATTTGCTTGGAGGAAACTTTACAGGCGTCTTTTGATTTATGAATGATGTGTGAGCCTCCAGGCCATGGTGGCAGTACCAATACTGAGCTGGGTTCTGGGTTGTATAAGAAAGATATAGTGAGCAAGTCAATTAACTGCCTTCTTCCACGGTCTCCGCTTCTGTTCCTGCCTAAAGTTCCTGCCCTGAGACTTCCAACCCTGATTTCCCTTCAAAATCGACTCCAACCAATTTGTCCATGAAAGCAAATAAACCTTTTTCTCCCCAAGTTGCTTTTGGACATGGAGTTTATTATAGTAATAGAAACAATGATATATATATATTTTTTCTTACATATCTATTAGGGTATATGTTTTTTACATATCGAGAAAGACAACAAATTTACTGATATAAAAATGAATACAGGAATATCTGTCACATATAAATAGATGAAGAATGCTCTGAGGAATTAATTCATTCAAGTAATTGCTGAACTATGCAAAATCTACATTTAGCCAACTAAAGACCCAAGAGAGGAGATGGCACAGATTTCTAACCTGAGTTCAAAGTCCTGAAGACCAGGAGGTCAGCTGGTTCACGGGCCTGAAAACAGTGCAGAATAGAACTCTGTGTTACTTGCAGCAGTCAGTCATAATTTCTGTTCTCTCTTTGAGTCTTCAGCTGGCTGGACAAGGCTCACCCACATAAGCCTGTTTCCCTCTGTCTGCTGACCCAAATGCTAATCTTATCCAGAAACACCCCAAACACACCGACCCAGAAGGTTCAAACAACTATTTCAACACTGCATGGCCCAGTTAACAGGTAAAATTAACCGTCACAGATTATATTCTCTTTTCCATAAATATATAAAGTCAATTCAAATCAGTCTGTAAAAAATAACAAATAAGAGAAAATGAATCAAGAAGATGGAATCCACACCCTGTACTTGTTTTTTATTTTATTTTTTATTTTTAATAAAACAAAGCATTTCATTGGGGACTTGCTTACAGTTTCAGAGGATTAGTCCATGACCATCATAGCAGGAAGCATGATGGCCAGCAGGCATGGTGCTGAAGCAAAAGCTGAGAGCTTATATCTGATTTACAGTAAAGGAGGCCAAAAGAGGGCAAGATTGGGTCTAGCATGGGCTTTTGAAACCTCAAAGACTACCCACTAATGGCACACTTCCTCCAGCAAGGCCACACCTCTGCACCCTTCCTAAACATATCTTTTATTTCAACAAGGTCAGGAACGCTGCACTTTCCAAGTGAAATAGTGTTTATTCTCAGGAGGCAGAAACATCAATTCGTGGGGTCTGAGGATGTAGTTCAGGTCGCACAGTAGCTGCCCAGCATGCTTGAAGTCCACCGGGTGTGGGTGGCACATACCTGTGATTCAATCACTTGGGCTGTTAAGGCACAAGGATGAAACATTCAAGGTCATCTTCAGCTTCATAGGGAGTTCCAGACCAGCCTGGGCTGCATGAGACTCACAAAGATGAAGAGAGAAAAAAAGGAAGAGAGGATAGAAAGAAAGTGGAGAGGGAGAAGATTGAAGCAGAGAAGGAGGAAAGGAGGGCAGAGGAAGGAGGGAGGGAGCGAAGGGCAGAAAAAAGAAACAGTTCACAATATACCACAATCATACAATGCTTTCAGCAGTCCAGTTAGACATACTCCTTCTATATGTTGCAATAGCATTGGTCTTAAACTGGATTACCCTTTAGTCATTGTGATTTATAGTTAACTTTAAATATTCATTTAGCTTATGAAGAGAGCCTACTCTGTTTACGTGTTCAAAATTGAATTCAACAGAACATATGCATGTGTATTGCTGGCAAAATAATCTTTGTAACATTTTCTTAATAATCAGAACCACCACTTAAGAAATTTGTCACATGTTTGTGTGATTCACACTTCAGCAGAAGTACACCCTAACAAATTCCCCAAGAGGGGATGATTGATTGGTGTGATGTTACTTCAGTGCTGATGAAGGGGTGAGCGTCCAGCTTCAAGGTCCTCCGAGTCAGGGAGTAGGGGATACTGTTTTACTCTGAAGCAATCTTCACATCTGGATTACAAAGCCCTACAACCACATTCAGATTCTAAACAAATTTTGAGTCTAAATGCACTAAGAGACAGATACTATAAGAAAAGCCTCACTTGCTATTCCATTAAAGACGTTAATTTAAGATTGACAGTAATAGCTCATTATTTTGTTTTGGAAATCACTCTTCCTGGAAATTTAGGGGAAAGAAAAAAAGAACAAAAACCAAGGACTGAAAAAATATCTTTTCGGTGACACGGTTGCTTGAGAGAACAGCATTATGCTATCTGTGAAAAATGAGACTTGACAGGTGAGAGCATCTGCCTCAAATGACCCAAAGTGCAAAGAGAGAGAGCAGACAAGAAGATGCAGACACCACCCAGGACAGGGTTATGCAAAAAAGCAGAACTGCAGCTGAGATGTGCAAGCCACAGCAGCAATCACATGTGCTTGTGTGGTCTCAACCAAGACCTGAGGGGATCAAGCATGATTATGGTGGCCAGTGGATCCTGACTAATTGGAATGTTGGTAGCGTAAGGCACTGTTTAAATGTCTTTAACCTGGAGAGAGGGTAATTAGGGGTGAATATGTGAATAGTTTTTCTATTTAAATGCATACCTGAAATTATACAGGGACAACAATAAACCAGTTAGTATTGAAGGAGAACTTTGAGTTAATGCCTTCATCCAATGACAAGTGAAAGTGGACCCTAAACCCCCAGAAACTGCTCCCCTCAGGGAAGAGGGTAAGTAGAAATTCTTCCACAAGTTTCCACAAACATATATATTCACTGCAGAGATTTTCAAATGGCTTCTCAAAATTATTATTTTATAATCTGATAATGGCAACAGAGCAAGTTCTTGAGATTTCCTTAGGGATGATGGCTGCAACATTAGATGTCATTGAATCAAATTGTAACATTTAGCACCAACTTGCTAATTTGCTTACTTGCAGCTCACGTGAAGCATACCAGACTAAAACTAAGGCCTTCTAAACACAACCCGCATGTGAATAAGCAGTGGAAGCTATGGATAAAGTAAGCAAAACGAAGTCTAATCATACCTATTCCCATTGATTCACTCTGGAAGACTGGCTTTCCCTTACTGTCTAGGCATTTGTCAATACCCACGCACATTAGAAATGCCTACTTGACTCAGAAACAGAAACACACTGGGATGATAGAAGAGCACACTTCTATCTGTGGCCGATTGTAGAAGGTATTGCTACACACTGTAATAATAAGTGAAGGTCAGGTCCACCATCACTAATAGAAGGATTTCTGCATGCAACATGAAAATGAGCTTCTAGTTTTCAGGAAACTTATGAACTCTGTCCAATTGGGACCTGTTTATTTCACATGTGATTCTTTCTGTGTGTTTCTTCACAGTTGTCATCAAAACAAGATTAGCAGAAGGCTCCTTTTCACAGTGACTTACTGACTGGATAGAGTGCATCCTCATAAGGCTTAGTCTGTACACACAGCATCTGGTGCCCTTAGCTTGTCAGAGCACTGGAAAGTCAGATAATTGTGTTGTTTGACTCTGCCTTAGACCCGTGAAGCACAATGCTTTTTAATAGTAACTCTCTAAAGAGGTTTTACATTCACATTTGTGTGTACCATAATGTATAGATGCAATAAGATATACGAACATGAATTTAAAGTTCTCTAACATTTTTTAAAAATAATTTTTGAAAGGTGTAAGTTAAAAAGAGTTTTATAGGTGTTCCAAGTTCTCCGTTGTATAAATTAGAAACAGTGGCTCTTTTATCACTTGTCTTCTCCTCATCAGAATGCGAAACACTTTCCATATGCTATTGCAAAACACAATCACCTACCTTACCAAACCTATTTATATAAATGTTCTTATAATGAGAAACACTGAAAAAAAAAAAAAAAAAAAAAAAAAAAAAACATTTGGGATTTTAAAACCTTGGTTAAATTCCAGAGAATCCTGACTCTTAAAGAGAAGCCCATGTTCCAAAGTCATATTCTAACCTGTGATGCTATCTGCATTTATTGCAAAGAAACACAAGAAAAGTTTTTCTGCAGGTCTCACTTCTAGAGTGTTCAAATTAAAACTTACAGGTCTAGGAATGGACTTTTAAAACTCCTTCATTGTTGTTATTGTTATTGCTGTTGTTGTTAAATTGTCTAGTAGGACTACATCATAATATGAATAAAGTTTGGCTTTCTCTTCACAGGAAATCTTGAGGTCCACATTCCATGTAGCTACTGAAAAAAAAAAACTTTTTTATTTTAGCATTGGGACAAAGCAATGGCAAAAGTATTAGTCTGATCATGGGATTTGGACAGAAGAAATAACCCCACGATCAATGAGCTTGTGTCAAAAGACAGCACTAGCAACAATGGCCTTCCCAACTGCAATAAGGACAAGGAACAATGATCCTATAGTGAGTGCCAATATGTTAGTCATGAGTGTAGCACTTAGAAGAAAATACACAGATAAAACTAGTGAGTTATAGTAGAGAAAAATAGAATAAACAAAAGAGGAAAACTAAGAAGAAAGGGGAGGATCAAAAAGAAAGAGGGAGAGAAGGTAGTGCCAGATTAGCATGCAAGGAGAAGAAAAGGACAGGCAGAACATAAATCAGACGACTTCAAAAACCCAGCCCTCAGGAAGACTACATCAGGGAAATGCCCGGGTCCAAATCAATACACAGCAGTGTCAGAGTCTGTGTCAAAAATATAAAAAAATAAGGGGAGTACAAATTTGACTCCCACAATTAGGTTAAGAAAGAGACATATAAAAGTGAAGGAAGAAAACAAGATGGGAAAAACAACAAAACGTCTGTGTCTAAATATTTAATGTGTACTTTCTGAGTTAGTAGGTCTCACCTAAAAGGTTTTATAAACGTCAAAAATCACAGGAGGTCAAAAAGGATAATAGAAACTGTTAAATGGAATAGAACTATAAATATTTTTTTAAATAAAGCACTAACAACTGTAGCAGAAAATATAAAAAGAAAAAGAAGACTGATGTCCCATCTCTCAAGTGTGCCACTGCTGTAAGCTGCCACCAAGTCTTCACAAAACTAAATATATGCATGAACTAGAGTGGCTTATAGGATGTGCTCCAGATAGTCCAACACTAGTTGCCTTCTAATGGAGAGTCCAAGAATCAAGTAGTAGACTGGATGTTTTAGCAGTCCCAATCTGATGCTAGAGTTCCAGAGATGCCCTGGAGAGCTGCTGTTCTTCTATCTTTGTTGGCATCATGAAGAAGTAAGTTCTAAGACCAGTGAAGGACTGCATCAACAACAGGAGAGATGAACTTTCTAGCAAGAGTGAAATCAAGCAGGCAAAATGTAGATGCTTCCTTCTTCCATGTCTTTTTATATTGGGGTAAAATCAGAAAGTGTGGGGTCAAGTGACCTAATTAAGAACATCCCTCCCAATATTTTGGTTGATTACTTATGTGGTCAAGCTGACAACCAAAGTCAGTCACCACACCACGTGACATAAGAGGGATTTTTTTTTTTTTTTTGATGAGATCATTTGAGGTGGCGAGAGAGTGAAAATTTTGTCTCAACAGGCTCAGCTGGGCTAGGGTGCAGGGTCTATAGGCTGTCCTGCTTTTCATTCTCTGGCTGCTTGGTTGAGTATCTCCCATTATCGGCATGCCCTTTATTCGATCACACTTTGCATGTTGTATGCCCCTCAAACAGCCAGAGGGTGAGGCCATGGTGGCTTTGGTTACTGTTTCAACCTCCAGGTGCTCAACAGCTTCAGCAGGCATTCTTGGGGCGCATCTTCCCTTCTCCAGTAACTCACTTAAGTCAGACAAAGTCAACGACTTTCAGTTTCATTTTAAGAGTGTATAAAATATTAGAAGTCTATAAGGGCATAGAAATCTTTCTGGGCATTATGTGGTGGTCTTCTCCAATATCAAACAGCAGGAAAAACACAAGTGAAGAGAAGCGATTGTCCACATGTACAAACTCTCAGAAGTATAGTTATGAAGTTCAAACTGATTTTGTTGCAAAAGACTGGATCACAATTAATGCATTTATAAAAACCAGTGGCTCCCAGCAGAGAAACCAGTGCTGCCAGCTCAAGGCAGAAACCCAGTGCCAGGGAATAACAAGGGAAACAGCAGAACGAGCCCTCGCTCTCTGCAGTCTCTCTTGCCAGAGGGACCTTCACTCTTATGCAGTGGAAAAAAAAAAATCACTGAAAAATCCAGAAGTTAGAGACTGTCCCCAAAGTGAATGGTCAGACACCCACTAGAATTAACTGTAATGATGCCTTTAAACATATGGAATTAATGATATAAATTAGTAACTGCATATTAACTTGCACTTTTAATATAGTTCCTTATCACTAACAAAATTGTTAAATTAATATATAGGTATAAAATACAGAACAATTAACACGGCTGTAAAGGTATACCTATGGCTTAAATTTGTGCTTAAATTTACAGAACATTTAAATAATTGCCTTATATTCCAAATGACATTTGAATATTAAATCTAAAAATATTAATTAAAAATGGTAACCTTACAATAAATTTATGTTCAATAAACATATGCTTTTACATCTGTGTTTACTAGACCTCCTTTTTCATAAACCTGCATTCCATCTTCTGACTCCTGACAGCCATTCTCCGTGAGTGAGAAACGTTAGCATTTTATCACACAAAAGAAGCTGCCTTTAGTCTTTATTCCATAGACTTCTCTTGGTTTCTTATTTACAGATTTCCCTACAGCTTTTGTTACTGTTCATGCTAGTCTTTATTAAACATAACATCTCCTTATTGTTCTGTTTTTCTTTGTTTGTTTGTTTTAATACCACTCTTGGTGTCTTTAAGGAGCCCTTTAAATCTGAACTTGCCTTACAAGCAGATGCCGCTTTGCCATAGTGTCATGCTCCTCCAGGCCCAGCACAGTAAAGATGCTTCACAATTGTCTCTGTTTCTTATGATGGCCTGACTATACTGCAAAGATGAGTGTGACAACCTTCTAGGTCCAGACTCATACTTTGATTTTTTTTTTTTTTGTAACTCTTCTAGAATGTCTGAAATTAATATGTGTCTAATTTCTAAAGTCTCCCAGTGCTGGCAGGAGAGTCAGAGATGTTTTTTCCATGAATTCTTTCAGAAATATTTGTGCCTTTCCCTGGGGTCTAACATAAATATAAATCTGGTTCTAATTTGGACTCTTAACGATGTTACCCACAGAGAAGAAAAGCAGACAAGTAGATAAAGGTGGTGATACTATGTTTGTTTGAGATCAGTAACTGAAACTTCAAAATAAATGAGAGCAAAATAAAGCATCGCATAAGATCCTTCAAAGCTATTGAACTTGGAAGCAGTAGTATACCAAAAGTCATGAAAAGATGTCTAACATACCCATTTGCTTACAGCATCCAGGAATCAGTTATTAATAAACCAATCCATTCTAAATACATTTATTGATCATTTGATACATTAAGATGTAAGGACTCACATTAGATTCCCAGTGGCTGGGAAGGCCATCCGTTTTCATTTTAAGTGTTGAAATATTCAGGTCATTGAAACAGCTCAGTGTTTGAAGTCAACTGTCCTCCAGGCATGGTAGTCTCTCCCTGTCAGTTCAGTGCTCAGGATATAGAAGCAGGAGAGTCATGAGTTCAAATTCATCCTGGCAGTGTATGCTCAAAACAAATTAAAAATTAAAAGGAAGAAAGTATATTATAAGTACATACTCATTCATATATTACTCATCAAATAATTTTTGGAAGTGTTACATGATTTGTGATTTGCCAGGTAATTACCAGGATACTAGTAATACAAGATCAACAGAGCACTAAGCAGGACCTCTTGGGGCACACGCAACCTCGTTCTAGGAGATGTGGTCTGGGTACTCTGGGCACACAGTAAAATAAAGAGAAGCCGCGAATTCTGCCTATTCAGAACTTAAATTCTGAAAGTGGTATAAAGGATGGGATACTTCTCTTGGTAAAGGAATGAAAGACATTGGAGGCACAAAAAAAGGCAGGAAAGTTCTTGTGAAGAAATGCTTGGTAACTGGGAACACAGCCTGAACAGCAGCAGATGGCGTGACATGATACTGTGCAAGGCCTTCAATGCCACACACGGGTTCTACGCTCTCCACAGATTCGTAGCAAGGGAGTAGCATGGTCAGAGTTGCATGTTAGACAAGCTAAAGGACAGAGCAGTGCTTACACATTTGGATCAGCAGAGTGCAAAGGACAATAGGTAGCATTAGAAGGTGATAGAGAGGATAAAGGGAAAATTCTTTTCAGCGGGTCCGGCTTGAGTGACTGTTTCTCAGCACTCAACACGGGAACAAACTGTCTGATGCTGCCTGCTACTTATGAAGGATAGTAAACCCTTTATCCTGCAGTTTTAGAGATTTAAAAGGTAACATTGGAAGTCGCCTGTCCCCGACCGATTTGGCTTCTGATGAGAGTAGCAGGTGGTGGCACGGCATGGCGGGAGCTTGTGTGGCGAGAAGTGGTCACATCGGAAATAGGAGCAGAGAGGACACACATCCCTGAGCCTAAGGGCCTTGCATCAGATCCCATTTTATAAAGGCCCATGTCCAGCTGTTTATGTAAATATTGCAGTATAGTCCAATTTTATATGTCTGTGTATCTTCAGTGACATAGAGATTTCTTGGGCACAAAGAAGGAACATTTGGAAAATGCAAAAATAAGTGTTTCCTAAAATGGCATAGCATTTGCATATAGGCTGTGCACACACTCATGTGTACCTTAAGTAGATGCTTGCTATGATTCATTGCCCTGAGAATAATGAAGAGAGTTTTCTCATTTCCAGTACAAGCATATTTTCTCTCCCCACTTCCGAACCCCAACATAAGTTGTAAGTGTGTGTGTGTGTGTGTGTGTGTGTGTGTGTGTACACTATGTGTGAGATGGAGTCAGAGGACAATATTGGGCATTGTTTTTCAGATGGCACAGGGGTGGTTTTGGTTTTATGGTTTTGTTTTGGTTGATTGGTTGGTTTGGTTGTATTTTGTTTGTTTGTTTGATTGATTGATTGATTTATAAGCACGCCACTGTACTCCCTAGCTCTAAAAATATTTTTATTGTATTTTATTGGGCAAGGGGGTCCATATGTGTATGTACATTGGGTCCCAAGACTCAAACTCAGATATCCAGGCTTGGTAATCACCCCGTCTCCCCAGCTTCTTTTGTGTGCATTTCCTGTATTGAACTCTGGTCCTCATCCTTGAAAGGAACACACTTCCCTGACTGAATCATCCCTCTGGAACATTCCCCCAAAATAGCTGCAATTTTTTTCAATTTGAGAATATGAAAATTGCTAATATGAAGGTATTGGTGTGCTGTGCATTTAATGAAAGAAAATAACAGCATTAGATGGATATATAAATTTTATTGGGCGGGGTTAGCTTAAAATTATCATGTGTTTCTTAGTACATTTCATTATAACATATAAAAATGAAGCAAATTAATCTTAAATGATGCCTAGGATCCAGAGGTTGACTTGGTTTATTTTTACTTGCCAATACACACATCTCCAAGGTGAGTGTGTAGATAATTCAGGCTTAGAAACATGAAATACACATTAAATATATTGTAGAAAACACCATGATGCATTCTCTGTCCTTGTGAATGGACATAAAAACTGTCTACTTGCTCCTGTAGGTTGGATTTTGTTTGTCCCCAAAGGACCTTATGTAAAGGGACTGTTCCTGGAGCAGCAGGATTTGGAGACATTTACTAAAGAAATAAACATTTACTGATAATGAAAAACAAATTTATTTAAAATCAGTTTTGGTATACATAAGGCTTTAGAGCATTTGTTAAAGATGAAAGCCAATTTGCATACTAATGAGATGGATAAGCACTTTTTTTTACATGAAGAATTAAATCTTAGCTGAGTATTTGACACATGGGACATAGAGCATAGTCAACATTTTTCCAAATTATTTGCTGTCTGATTTTATATCTGTCAATATTGAGAATACTGTTTTACATAAATACACAGTGTAAAATGGCACATGTGTCTGTGGGGTCATTTCGGGAATTGCTGGAGATTCTGTCCTAATGTCAAGCCAAAACTCATTTAATGATTTATTTTATGAAACTAAGTCAGTAACTCAAACACAATTTTGAAACTCAAACATTCTAATATAATACAATCCAAAGATACACTAACTTAATCCTTGCATACTAAAGAGCTATAGTAGGAAAATGCTAAAAAGTCTGAAAAGAGCAAAAATAATTGTATGTTGAGTTAAAAATCCACACATATACTAGTATAGAAACAGGCTGACTTCAGCCTCATTCTCTGGACACTCTAAAGCACAGGGTTTTAGGTGCTGAGACCAGTCCTCTGTACTTCTGTGTTATTAAGCCAGTATTGCTACTGTTTAAAAACAACAAAAAACAAACAAACAAAAACAAAAAACCCATGTAGGACAAGTGGCTGAAGTTTTTGGTATATTACCTCTCACTGGCAATAAATAAATAAATAAATAAATAAATAAATAAATAAATAAATAAATAAATAAATAGATAACCCTGGAAAGAATAGTCTTTATTCTCACCACTAGGGTTCAGATGAGAAACTGAGATCATAGAGTTATATTAGAGACATTCAAACCCATTTTGCAAACCAAACCTGGCACAAGGTCCAACTGAAGAGTAAGTAAATGCCCTGGGGATGGTTACAAAGTACTAGGAAGATAACTGAAATACTAACCTCCATAGGCACACCATTCAAACTTGTTATGAAAAGAAGCATGACTTGATCCAAAGCTCCCTGAAGTTAGCATGGAGAAAATGCTATAGAGAATGGTGGCCCCCAGACTCTAGGACAACCCAGGGGTCTCCTTGCCCCATTGTTGAGCTCTGTGAAGTCCCTATGACTTGCTTCTAACAAGCATTCCCACTATATTTTGATGTATAGGATTCCATCCAAAGCAATGGCTCAGAAGTAGTACCCTATAGTACCATGAAGCCAGCATACCTATATAGACTGTCAGCTAAGTGGGGATTATAGGAAATAGCTATGAGTTACATCTGAGATGTGAAGGAAACTTTCCACTCAACAGCCAGCTAAACTGGGGTTCTCATGTACAAATGAGTTCTGCTAACAACCCAGGTTCCTAAACCTAGCTTAGAAGTTTCTAACCACCTATTATCAAGATAACCAATTAACTGAAAACAGATGGGAAGTTCCCAATCACCTAGCATGAGGGA
Source organism: Mus pahari (assembly GCF_900095145.1). Taxonomy (NCBI): domain Eukaryota; kingdom Metazoa; phylum Chordata; class Mammalia; order Rodentia; family Muridae; genus Mus; species Mus pahari. The sequence continues at coordinate 112,234,029 of NC_034593.1, read as the reverse complement.
AAAATCAAAAATCAAAATTCTATGTCATCAAATGGGTTAAATTTAGTCAACTATAGCTATGGTGGCGGTACATTCCTGTTATCTCGATACTGGAGACATAGAAGTTATGGATCCATGCAAGTAGAGTCTCGGGTACATAGTAAGTTTGTAGTCTGCCTGGGATACCTTACGTCAAATCCACCATCACTCTCCAACAAAGAATGAAAATGAGATTTTTAAGATTTTAAAGCAATGCCACTTAAGGAAAGAAAAATTAACAGCAAGTTAAAAGCCTATCAAAAATGTGTACATGTGTGCATTTGCACACATCAATAAGAACGCGACTCTAAAGAGAAATGCAGGACTACTGTCAGAGAACAACTTACTAGGCAAAAGACACATACTACCCTATAAGCGAATATCGTCTCTGGTATAACAACTAGACAACACTTCAATAAATATTCGTCACTGTTAATCACAATGTGAGCACACATGCACTGGCTCACTGGCCATAGAAATTGATTCCAGTTCTTTTTTTTTTTTTT
>NC_034593.1:112231561-112232835 GCF_900095145.1 Mus pahari | reverse complement strand
TTGACCAAGTTATCATTGAGAAGAGTATTGTTCAGTTTCCATGTGAATGTTGGCTTTTTTATTATTTATGTTGTTATTGAAGATCAGCCTTAGACCATGGTGGTCTGATAGGATGCATGGGACAATTTCAATATTTTTGAATCTGTTGAGACCTGTTTTGTGACCAATTATATGGTCAGTTTTGGAGAAGGTACCATGAGGTGCAGAAAAGAAGGTGTATCCTTTTGTTTTAGAATAAAATATTCTGTAGATATCTATTAACTCCATTTGTTTCATAACTTCTGTTAGTGTCCATATGTCTGTTTAGTTTCTGTTTCCAGGATCTGTCCATTGATGAGAGTGGGGTGTTGAAGTCTCCCACTATTATTGTGTGAGGAGCAATGTGTGCTTTAAGCTTTACTAAAGTTTCTTTAATGAATGTGGATGCCCTTGCATTGGAGTGTAGATATTCAGGATTGAGAGTTCATCTTGGAAGATTTTACCTTTGATGAATGTGAAGTGCCCCTCCTTGTCTTTTTTGATAACTTTGGGTTGGAAGTCGAGTTTATTCGATATTAGAATGGCTACACCAGCTTGTTTCTTCAGACCGTTTGCTTGAAAAATTGTTTTCCAGCCTTTTGCTCTGAGGTAGTGTCTGTCTTTTCCCCTGAGGTGGGTTTCCTGTAAACAGCAAAATGTTGGGTCCTGTTTGTGGAGCCAAACTGTTAGTTTATGCCTTTTTATTGGGGAACTGAGTCCATTGATATTAAGAGATATTAAGGAAAAGTAATTGTTGCTTCCTGTCATTTTTGTTGTTAGAGTTGACATCCTGTTCTTTTGGCTGTCTTCTTTTAGGTTTGTTGAAGGATTACTTTCTTGCTTTTTCTAGGACGTGGTTTCCGTCCTTGTACCGGTGTTTATCCTTTGAAGGGCTGGATTCGTGGAAAGATATTGTGTGAATTTGGTTTTGCCTTGGAATACTTTGTTTTCTCCATCTATTGTAATTGAGAGTTTAGCTGGGTATAGTAGCCTGGGCTGGCATTTGTGTTCTCTTAGGGTCTGTATAACATCTGTCTAGGATCTTTCATAGTCTTTCATAGTCTCTGGTGAGAAGTCTGGTGTAATTCTAATAGGCCTGCCTTTGTATGTTACTTGACCTTTTCCCCTTACCGCTTTTAATATTCTGTCTTTACTTAGTGCATTTGTTGCTCTGATTATTATGTGTCAGAAGGAATTTCTTTTCTTATCCAGTCTACTTGGGGTTCTGTAGGCTTCTTGAATGTTCATGGGCATCT
>NC_034593.1:112227479-112230682 GCF_900095145.1 Mus pahari | reverse complement strand
GTTTGAAACCAAGGTAAACCTGAACTGATTAAAAGTAATCTGAACCTCTGGTCAGGAAAGGCTCTGGTGTCCTTGTTCCTGCTGTCACAGGCCCGTCACTATTGGATTGGAGCAGCTGTTGTGCTCCATTCACCAGTGATCCTAAGATAGCTTGGGCAGTCCTTAAGGGACCGAGGAGGTGTCCACTGAATCTGCACCCTAGGTGATCTGGTGCTGGTGCAGACCAGAAGGGGCTTGTGCCCCTGGTCAGGCTGGTTCTCTGCTGCCCTAGTGCTGTCTCAGGTCCCATGTGCAATTGGATTGGAGCAGATGTTGTGTTCCACTCACCAATGATCCTAAGATCTCTTGGGCAGTCCTCTAGGGACCGTGGGGGTGTCCACCCACTCCGCACTCTAGGTGACCAGATGCTGGTGCAGACTGGAAGCGATTTGTCTGATTCCACTTCTGAAGAACGATGTTAGCTATATATTTGAATGCTATTAACATAACAAGTCAAATTCTAAGTTGATAGGAACATAATCAAATCAACACCTTAAAATGTATATAATAAATGCACACTGTTGATACTGACACTTAAGCAAATATAATTACAACTCAGGAAATATTGTTTATCTTTTTAGCTGTAGATACAAACTATTTTTTATGGAAATACATACTCTTTCACAAAGACTGCAAGAGAGATGAAACAAGATACTTGAAACATTTAACTATATGAATAAAATTGGCTCAAAATAATTTACTAAAAATATTCATTTTAAGCTCAATACCCAAGGTATATGTAGTCCGTTTTAATATTGATAGCAAGGTAATAAATGACTAGAATGAGTTACACGGAAAATAAATTTCCAATAAGTTTACTGAATAAGAAAGAACATGCTTGGAAAAAAATTAAGATACACTAGGGGCCAAACACATAATTCGACCAGTGAAATGTCTTTATCACAGCTTAAAGACTCGAATTCAATCCCAGAAACAACATAAAAACCTATAGGCAATGTCATCTATCTGCAATCCTAGCATTCTATGACAAAACGGGAAGCAGAGACAAAAGCATTGCTGGAAGTTCCTAAGTAACTAGCCTTAAGTTTTTGCCTTGAGTTTGACCCCGACTTCCTCCCATGATTAGCTAGCTGTGACTGGAATAAACTGAAATAAACCTCTTCCCTCCTCCCAATTGCTTTTGCTCATGGCGCTCCAGTAGAAGCAAACTATGGCGTTTAGCAACGCATCAGCTTATCAGAAGCCATCTTGCTTGAGGTTATAGATAGGATGTTTACACAGGAGTTTGATGGAGATATCATTTAGTCTCAGGTGATGAGGCATCAAGTTAATTCTGCAAAAATTCTAGGGGAGTAGGGTTTTTTTATGTGCATGCTGGGTTTTTTTGTTTGTTTGTTTGGTTTGTGGTTTTGTTTTGTTTTTTTTTTCTGTTTTGTTTTTTTTCTTTTTTGAAGGTTACCAAAGTTCCTGGTTCTATATCTCATAAGAAAGTTACTCATTTAAATATTCATTCTCCTAGGATAATCCTAGAGCTAATCATTCAGTTCAAAAACAAGGAGGGAAAGCAAAGGGTTACAGGGGCAGTATAGTTTTAACTCAGTGTGTGGCTCCTCCATCAAAAGAGGAGGAGGAGGAGGAGGAGGAGGGGGAGGAGGAGGAGGAGGAGGAGGAGGAGGAGGAGGAGGAGGAGGAGGAGGAGGAGGAGAAGTTGGTAGAGGTGGTGGAAGAGGAGAAGTGGGGGAGAGTGAAGCACTTGTTAGTTGTTCAGCTTCCAAGCTTGGTGACTGGAAACTGGAAAAAAGTAAAGATTGTTTATCTAGTTTCTCTTGTATTCAACCTCATGATTGAGGACCCATAAACACCTCTAAATATCACAAGGCTACCCACTGTTTTCTACAGATAATAAGGCTCAATTGCTAAAGACAGCCATAGTTTTTGTCATAGAACACAAAGAAGTTAAGCTTGTATCCAGCAAGAGACTCCACTCTGACTGACTAATGTTCATGATGTTAGAAGGTACTCCATGCTACTGGAGGAGAAAATAATCATCAATATCACAGCTACAAACTTCTATGACCTACAACAAAGACCAACCTGCAAGACATTGATGCAAAAGTGGAACAAATATTATAGAAGTAACCAATATGTTTTTAAAATTGAAATTAAAATCCACTCCACGAGAGGGAAAAAGTAACTGACACTTCTAAAGTGACAAGAACCTGAGACTTCACAGACCATGGGCCATAGGGGTAAACCCACAAAAAAATTCCACTAAAGGAATATAGTAATAAAATGACTCCAAATGGTAGGCTACTACTCCCACAGATCAGAACATCATTCAGCCCTCATGAGAGAAACATCTTTTTTTGTAGTAGATAAGAATTGACAAGGCCAGGCGTGGTGGTGCACGCCTTTAATCCCAACACTTGGGAGGCAGAGGCAGGCGGATTTCTGAGTTCGAGGTCAGCCTGGTCTACAGAGTGAGTTCCAGGACAGCCAGAGCTATACAGAGAAACCCTGTCTCAAAAAAAAACAAAAATAAAAAGAGTTGACAGAGAAACCAACAACTAGACAACTGCAGAGTGATGACATTGGAGCACACTGTGTCTTCATCAAACTCTTCCCATTGGCGCTCAGGAATCTATGGGGAAGAAGAGGCAGAAATATTTTAAGAGCCAGAAGTGATAAATGATTATGAGGAAACAGTGTCTTCCAAACATAACAGGCATGTGCACATATGAACTTATAGAGACTGAAGCAACACACCCAAGACCTGCATAGCTTCAAGCCAGATGGTGACCCAGTACTGAGAAAAGGAAGTGGATGCAATGCCCCTCCCGAACCAAGAAAAATCAGCCATCTCCAACGGACCATTACTGGGCATAATCAACTGCTCAGGAGTAGTTGGCCAAAACGAAACAAACTCTGATTTTTTTGTAGTTTTGGTTTTTGTTTGTTTGGATTTTCATTTAAGAGTGAGTTCTGGGGTACTGTGGGATTTGTTTAGATAGAACAATTTTATTGTATAAAAATGTTTAAATAAAAAAGATAAAATAAATTTAGCACATATTCATTTCCCTGTTCCAACAACCTCAAAATTTTCCCATATCCCTACCTACACAACTTCATTCTCTGTCTGTCTCTGTCTCTGTCTTCTCTCTCTCTCTCTCTCTCTCTCTCTCTCTCTCTCTCTCTCTCTCTCT
>NC_034593.1:112221387-112227334 GCF_900095145.1 Mus pahari | reverse complement strand
CAACAACAACAACAACAACAACAACAACAACCCCAAAAGTCAAAACAGACAGAAGGAAAAGGAGAAGGAGGAGGAAGAGGAGGGCAAGGATGAAGAAGAGGACCCGGAGAACAGTGTATAATTGGGTGCAGTAAACCTTGTCTTCAGACTGAAGTTTTCCTTCTTCTTCCTATTGTAGAACTAGATTAGTGGGCAGAAATTAATTTTGTTTTATCCCACATGTTTTTCTTCCTCTGCTGATTGTGATTGATAGCTTTGGGGTTAAACTGGCTTGGCATCTGTAATCTCTTAGAGCTTGTAGAACACAGATCTAGGGTCATTGGCTTTCAGAGTCTCCACTGAGGAGTCAAATGTTCTTCTAATAAGTCTGGCTTTATATGTGACATTGTTTTTTCTCTTGCAGCTTTATCCTTTCTATGTTCTGTACATTAATGTTTGATTAAGTGTCATAAGGAGAGCCAGTTCTGGTACTTTCTATTTGCTACTGTGATAGACATCTATTTCTTTTAACTGGGGAAATTTTCTTGTAAGATTTTGTTAAAAATATTTTCTGTGCCTTGATCTGAATTTCATCTCCTTTCTCTAATCCTATTATTTATAGGTTTATTATTTTCATAATGTTCTATATTTCCTTGATGTTCTTTTTCTAAATTCTTTAAGACCTAAAGTTCTTTCTTCCACTTCTTTTTATTTGTTGGTGAGGCTTAGCTCTGAGGTTTTTGTTTGATATTTTGAGTTTTTCATTTCCAATTTTACTTCAATTAGGGTTTTCTTTAATGACTCTATTATTTCTTTACTAAATTCTACTTTCATGTCTTGAACTGTTTTAATTATATCATTCAATGAGTTTTGTTTTCTGGTCTTCATCAAGGAAATTCATTCATATCTTCTTTCTTGTCTTTGATCACATTCATATTGCTAATTTGAAGTCTTTTTCTTCTGCAACAGATAAATTACTTGTACCAGGCATAACACAATAGGGGTTCTGACTTCTGGAGGAGGCATGTTGCCTTGGCTTCATATTTATGTTTTTGTAATGTGATCTAAGCATCTGGAGTTAATGGTGTTTAGGGTGTTTATTAATACAGATATCTGGTACCATCTTTGGTGGCTGTTCTGGTCTTTGGTGGCTATTGCCAAATCTTGCTCCCAGTCAAGTGGGGAAGCTATAGAGCCCTTAGTAGAGTCCAATTCCTGGATCTGAGCCAATATGGCTAATGTGGTTTCTGTGGTAGAGAAGTTCTGCGTGACTATTAAAAAGTCACAAAAGAATGGAGATGGCCTAAAGAGAAAGACTGAGATGGTCTGCACTGAGAAACATAGCAATGGAGGTTAGCTTAAAAGACAAGAAAGAGAATGAAGGTTCCCTACCTGATTCACAGACTAGTGTGATAGCTATATGTTTCTGCTCAAGAGAAGGCTTGTTAGAAAGAATAAAGGCTAAAAGGATAGGCTGAAAGGTGCTAAAGGAACCCCAGGTCTACACCAAGCAGGGGGTCCAACATTATTTATTGTTAAGGAGTAGTCATACTGATATCTGCTGAGAATTTAAAGGATTATTGATGTATGAAGGTTATCAAAAAGTGATTTAAAGTAAACTTTGGGGGTTAAACTATTTAATCACTCCTTATTTCCACTGTGTAAAATACAAATTATCTGATTTAGAACTATTAAGCTCTATTCCATGGTACTATGAAAAAAACATAGTCACTTCCATGGGCACATTTTTATCACAAATGTAATTAAATTGAAACATATGAATGATCACTGGATCTGTTATTCTATTTTATAATTCTACCTAGAGAAGATATGAAGATCAACAATAACTAAATCTTGTAAACAAATGATATATCATTAATCACTTTGACCCAGTTTTGATTATCTTTCGCTGATGGCCTTGTAGACATAAATACCTGAAGATAAAATATTTAGCTCATACATTTGATAAGTCTTGTCTTGAAATCAGTGTTTTAATAATTTTGAGAATGTGCTAAAATGATGTCTATGAATAAACTGATGCATATAAGCAAAGATTAAATGTATGTATGTGTTTGTACCCTGGAGAGTTTACATTGATTAATATTACACTGGCCAAATAGAGAAAAAAAATAACCACAACCTCATCATTTATTTTGCTTTCTTATTTTTCTCAAAAAAGTAACAAGCTAATAAATGACTCTAGCTTCATGGTACCAAAATACTAAATTAATCAACAGCACTAATTTAGAAAGATGCTCTATTTACTAAGCAAGTCAAAAGCCTTATTTTCCCTTTGCTTGCTTCACTGCCATTAAAGATGACAAAACACTATCTTTTAATTCATTTTTGTCACAGCTTGTTACATTATTCACGAGTGCACATTAAGTCACTCCTCAATTACATCAAAAGTTAGAAAAAAAAAGTTCAATTAAGTGAGTTGACTTAACATCATTTTTCAAGTATTGAAATGTCCTTGGGCAAAAGGTGAAGGGAAAGAAGGAGTTAAAAGAGAATAATGAGAGAAAGAACCTGGGTTCTTTAGATTTTCCCTTATTTAATGACATCCGAAAGCTGTAAGAATGAAAGTCTTTCTGTGCTTTGGATATTATAATATGTTTCTTTTAAAAACTTCAGAACACTTTTGAGTTCTTCATCAAGTACATCCTTTTATTTAAAAATGAATATTAATATTTCTTCAATAGGAATTCAAAATCCTGTGTAATGATGACTGGCTAACAGTAATCTGTTTGTAGTTGCTTGGCAATGTTCTCACTAATCAATCACAAAACATTTTTGAAGATTATTATTTGAATCTTTTCTGAAGGAATCCTGGAAAAAGAGACTAAGATAATGAAATATTGAAGAATCTCAATTCTCAGAATTATTATAATTGTAATGAGCTATCAATGTGTGATCTGTATAAAGTATTGTTCTTACTTTTAGAAAATAGACCTTTGATCAAAAGTAGTAATTTAGAATATATTTTCATTTCTTTGTATAACTACTTTTGCTTCCACTGTCCAAGCTACAAATGTCTTTTGTAGATGGTAACATTTAATAATGAGTATGCTCATGTGATAGTATAGCATTATGCATACAGGAAAATACATTTTAAATTTATTCTCGCTTAGGCTCCTTCTTTTTATTTTTTATTTTTTAATGTTTAAAATTACATTAAATAGCCCTTAATTTATGAGGCTAAGAGAGCTCCTGTGTGCTTGACCATCCTTTTCAGTAACTGAACTTCTGAGTCCAGCCTGACTCAGACCATGTTAGCAAGGAGACACAGTTTATTCCTGTTTATCTGAATGGGTTCCACAAGGACAGTGTGGGTAAATGAAGAAAATAGGCAGTTTGATACAATAAGAACAATGACTTTCTAGCATTTTGTAAGAATTCAGTAATGTAATAGATTCATTCAAAAGTATACAGTGAGAAACAATCCCAAAGATTTTAGCCTAACAGTAAAGCCCTTGGGTGATGTTTAGGAAATTGTAAACATGTCTCAATAATCAGATTTTATACTAATCACAATCTTAATAAGTTTATTATGAGTGCCTTAATTAGAATTTGAAATAAATAAATAACCAAGAAAAGATAGTTGGTCTATAAATATGGCCAACTAAATATATGATAAACAGAAAACAGGGAAATGAAAACACTAAGTAATCACCCAATGGCTCTCAAAAGAGACATGTAAGAGATTCAAAACTCAGCACCAAGGGGACGAAGCAGCCAGTACAACATTTGTTCCAGCAGGAACTCAACAGATGAACGTTCCTCTCAAATTCTTGCCTTCAGGGAAGTGCCCAAGACCCTGAATGGATGCTGGCATGCCTGGACTGCCACCATTCCTGAAAATCTCCTTCTGCTGTAAGGGAAAGGCTTAAATCATTCCATCTTGTCAGCACCCCTTCTCAGTGCCTCCAGAAGAGAAATCAAAATTTCACTTGTGTTTTCTCCTGTCCATCGGTCACTTCATCCACATTGGCTGGGGATTATTTGTGCTAATTGGGTCTGGAGAGGATGCAAAATTGCAATTCTTGGATCTATGCTGTTATTCCCCCTTCTCCAGTTAGCCTCCTCCCCCTTGATGCTCAGAGCTAAAGAGTGAATCCTATCTTCAGGCACACTGTCTGCCCCTATTTTCTATACTTCCTTCCTCTTTCTTTCTTCCTCTTCCACCATAATTTTGTGCTGGAAATCAAACCCAGGTCTTTCTGCAAACCAACTCCTGAAATAACATATTGAAACTTTTTGGAAAGATTGTGAAAATTCTTACTTCTGACCTTTAAATAGAACTACATTCTCTCCACAGGCTTTATCTCACACTGGCCTTAATGCCTTTGCCAGTGTCACATTTATAAATACAAAACAAGAAAGCTGTACCTACCCTATGGAGGATAGATAGAATTTCAGACCCTCTAAAAATTAACCATTAAACAGAGATACACCTAGCATTGTGAGCAACTTCATATTCTTCATTCATTATCTAAAAATATAGCGCAGCCTTTTTACATGTATACATAATACACTAATTTAAAGAGCTATATTAGGGTATAAAAGAATGTTAGACAGCTTTAGGCATTTTATAACAATGCTAACCATAGTAGCAAAAGCCTATATCAGGTATAATTTCTACTTAATTGTTTGGAGGAATAACATTATGACAGGGTTTTTATTTTTAAATATTTTAGGAGCCAAACCAAGAAAAGTTGAGGGAGAAAAATTAAGCAAAAGTTTAAATTGATGCTTGTGTAAGATGGATAATAACAATATACAAATTCATTATACTTCAAATTCTATTTAGACGATTCAATAGTAAACAAAAGTAATGAATTAATCCAAATAGCAATAATGATCTTTATCTATGAGGTTTAGAGAGCCTCATATCTTTAATCACCCTCTTGGCTTCCTTAGTAGATTTTTGAAAACACTTCTGAACACCTTTCAGACAAAATGCATTCTGATTCTGCCTGCAGGCACATTTCCATCCCAAAGACTGGGAAGCAATTGAGATAGCAGAGAGAAAAGATGAAAGTGGAGGGGCTCTTCAGAGGTGAGAGGAAAGACAAACTTAACCAACTTAAGCCCTGGAAGGCTCCAAAACCCATTACCACTTCCTGCCACATGGCTACCTGTGAATAACATCCCACAGTCTTAACTAAGATGTCCTCATGTGACTGTTGTCATAGGAAGACATCATAAGACTCAACAAGTTCAGTAAATAAATCAGAAGTCCTACTCAGACCAAAACTTATACTAAAACAAAGTATGCACAGAAACTGGCAGAAACACAATGTTTTCAGCTTTTCAAGTGCTTCAAAATGAATATGTGCTAAGAAAATATTAAAAGTATGAAGTTTAAAGTTTAAAGCATTGTAAAGAAAAAGTTATATTTTGAAGAATTTAACACATACGAGTGAGAAACAATTCTTCCCTTACTCACAGAATTCATTTTAAGCAAGAGACAGACCAAGAATTGAAAATTCTACTGAGTGTAATTACTAAAAGAACTTGCATGCATCACACTGTGAGAGTGAGAGAATCCTAGATGTCATTTAATTTCTAGCTTCACCCCCTAAGTAGATCACCAGTTGCACTTTAATCCAAGTCTATAATTTAAATAAATAACCACAGTGGTAATCTTATTATTGCAAACGTCCTGTTCAGATGCAATCTATGAAACTAGTAATTAGAAAAATATAGTGTGGGAGAGCTGGTTGGTTCTTGCCAACTTGACACAAGCTACAGTCAACTGGGAAGAGAGAATCTCTACTGAAAAATTTCCCTGTCGGACTGTACTGTAAGTAGTGCATTTTTTCTTTCTTTCTTTCTTTCTTTCTTTCTTTCTTTCTTTCTTTCTTTCTTTCTTTCTTTCTTTCTTTCTTTCTCTCTTTTTTCTTTCTCTTCTTCTTCTTCTTCTTCTTCTTCTTCTTCTTCTTCTTCTTCTTCTTCTTCTTCTTCT
>NC_034593.1:112215579-112221300 GCF_900095145.1 Mus pahari | reverse complement strand
ATGAATACCTGTTCTTCTAGTGTAGATAACTGTTTTTTTTTTTTTTTTTTTTTTAGATATTTTCTTTATTTACATTTCAAATGTTATCCCCTTTCCTGGTTTCCCCTCCAAAAACCCCCATCCTCTCCCCCTCTCCCTGCTCCCCAACCCACCCACTTCTGCTTCCTGGCCCTGGCATTGCCATTTTCTTAATTGATTATTGAACTGGGCAAGCTCATACCATTGTGAGTAGTACTGGCCTGGTGGCCCTGAGGTATATAAGAAAGCAGGCTAAGCAAGCCAAGAAAGCCAGTAAGTGTATCCTTCCATGATTTCTCATAGCCCATGCCTCTAAGTTTTTGCCTTGAGCTTGACCCTGACTTCCTTCCATGATTAGCTGTGACTGGAATAAATTGAAATAAGCCTCTTCCCCCCTCCCAATTGCTTTTGCTCATGGTTGTGGGAGACCAAGCTGAGAGTAACCAGGCCTTCAACAGCTCCCATCTGAAAGCCAAATGGTCCTTTGTTGGGAGCCGAGTCACCCCTCCTTCCCAAGGCTGCTCATGAGAACCAGCTGACCCTTGCCCTAAAATAACACCTGGGCTGTTAAGGAGGATCTGGAACTCTGAGATAAACCACCCATCGTTCCTGAGCAGCCCGCCAGGACTCTGACATTAATCACAAAAAGTTTCAAGCCTGCAATCAACATCCCCCCATTTGTCCTTCGCTCTGTTTCTTTTGATCATTCCTCAACCCCTCCCTATTTCTCCTCACTGCATGCCTTATAACCAGGCATTCAGCCCTCATTAAACAGACCTTGACAACTTTTTGCTTGGTCTCCCCTACCTTTCTCGCCCATTTCTAACGAGGTCCAGCGGGATGGGATACATGGTTATAGATAGGATGTTTACACAGGAGTTTGATGGAGATACCATTTAGTCTCATGTGAATGAGGCATCAGGTTAATTGTGCAAAAATTCTAGGGGAATAGGATTTTCTATTGTACATGCTGGGGTTTTTTGTTTTGTTGTTGTTTTTCCTTTTTTGAAGGTCACCAAAGTTCCTGATTCTATACCTCAAAAGAAAGAAAGTTACTCATTTAAATATTCATTCTCCTAGGATAATCCTAGAGCTATTCATTCAGTTACAAAACAAGGAGGGAAACCAAAGGGTTACAGGGGCAGTATAGTTTTAACTCAGTGGGTGGCTCCTCCAGCAAAGAGGAAGGAGGAGGAGGAGGAAGGGGAGGAGGAAGAGGAGAAGGAGGAGGAGGAAGAGGAGGAGGGGGAGAATGAAGCACTTATTAGTTGTTCAGCTTCCAAGCTTGGTGACTGGAAACTGGAAATAAACAAAGATGGTTTATCTACTTTCTCTTGTATTCAACCTCATGGTTTATAGTTCATTCAGTTTAACTTCCTGATATATAAGACACACATTACAATTTAAGGATATGTTGAAGGAAGAACTCTGAATCAGAGGGAAAAATGATAATTTTTAAGAACTTTGAGCTACAACATGTAATGACTTACATATATATATATATATATATATATATATATATATATATATATATATATATATATGTGAACTATAAATAAATCTGAATGTGAAAGTTACTCCAATACTTTATGTAACTGGTCATGTTGTCAGTACTCACAGTATATGCTGTTTAGATAGACATCATCAAGAGAAAACTGGGGCTTAAGGTTTCTTTAGTTTTCCTGAAGTGCTAAAGCTGATAAGTAGTGATTGGAATTACTAGGTGGGAGAACTTTAGCAACAATATTCTGCAGTGTCTATCTGGAGTCAATATAATTCTTAAAAACTATCACTACAGAATTGTACATGCTTGCTTCTCTGAACTTGATATAGAACCTAGCTTATCAATTCTTCACGCTAAGAGAATATATGTGTCCTGACCCAACGCCTTCTGGCAGAAGGGAATCTGGGTGACAGTCTAGAAGCAATGGCTGAGAGGAAGATGGTTAGATTTCAAGATCCCATTTCATCATAACATGACAGAAGAATTACAGCAGGAACTGATTAATGTGCCAGAGTTAAAAATACTAAATGGTTTCACTGGGAAACATGGTTCCCAAAGCAAGAGGCACCCAATGGCTATGCAACAGGAACACTGTAAGGAAATTTTTTCAAACTGGAAAAAATCTAGAAGATTGTTCAAGTGACTCTAGAGCCAAACCCTTCATGGTGACCTTAATTAGAGCAGTTTTGTACTTTTCATCTTGTCATCTCTGTATATTTATAGTATAAATATAAGTTCTCCTTATAGAACTTAAACAACAGTATAATATATTCCTTTAAGAAATATTCATTTGTATATAATTTTTTCTAAAACAAATAATTATTTTGAAAATTATATACTAATGAAAAAATCCAGGATTTAATTATACTTGATACATAGTTCAGTATAAAATACCATGTTTGTGGTTATCAGAATGACCCTGATAACACCTGGGAAAACTGTTGTGAGAGGGAGCAGTAGCTTAGCAGGGCCTCTTTGCTCCGCTACTAGGAAGCACACATTATGGAACAGATGTAAAGGCAAGGCTACATATTAAAATCTGTCACAGGAAAAGCCTACCAGACTAAAGAGGACAGACACTAGATAGGAAAGCACACAGATGATCATGAGGGTCTGATGGTGACAAACATGCAAATAAAAGTGGCATTGCTGGACATACCCAAGGGGGAGTAAAAATGTTTCTAACAGCCCAGCAAGACCTCATATCACAGTCACTCACTGAAGAAATCCTCTGTCCTGTAGAAATAACTGGCAACCCCACTGAACTTAGAACAACAGAAGAACATATTCCTGCTGCATCAAAAGAGCAATGGATAGAAAGAGCAAAGACTGAAACTGACAATCACCAGTGGTCCACAACATAGACCAGCTGAACAGCACAGTTCATGACCATTTCAAGCCTAGTTTCCAATTATGATATACTATATGTACTTACATAAGCATTAAAGCAAGCTCTGATTATAATTGTCAAGATGTCATGACATCAGTTTTGCTTTCAATTGTGCAGAGCAGTTTATTGTCACCTAGCTGCCAGGACCAGTCAGTGGCAGATGTTTTCCTGGGGGAACCTTCTTTGTGCATCTTAGTTAGGCATGCTTTTGTAAGCAGGAACTGATAAAAATTTTAGATCCCTTCCATCCCACTCTTTGAAATAAATGGCCAGCCTTACTACCAACAACCAGAAAAGTAAAGGAAAATAAAATAGTAAATAAATAAATAAATAAATAAATAAATAAATAAATGCCTGCTCTGATTCACCCATCAAGGAGAAAAAAAAACCCATGTAGATTGCAAAATGTTAGATGAGGCAAGAAAGAACTGTAATAAGGCTTAGACTTTAAATGAGCCTGGGTTTGAGTGGCAGCTCAGTCGCCCTATTAGTTATTTTATTGTCACCTTGGCAAAACACCTGAGTCAGGCAACTTCAGGAAGGGTCTCTTTTATCTTACAGTCTGAGGACAAAAAGTATCGTGGAGGAACAGTGGTGTCAACAGCACCTCTAACTAAGGTGACGCCAGATTAACAAACAAAAACAAAACACACTTGATCAAGGGAATTGCATCTCTAACCTGTGTGAAGACCTAACATTCCAGTCAGGCCAATCACTCACTTGGTCAGGAGCTACCTTCCTGAGGCAGAATAGTTCGTCTTAAGCCATGCTGAAGAAATGCATCCTCTAATGAGATACTGTAGTTTTCCTTCCCAGGATTCTTTCTGTTAGTACAGCGCCTTACCAGGCAGCTTTTATAAATGAGTCCAAAAGCTTAAATTCTCGTTTCTTCTCTTTTCTGAGTACACTTTTCTGAACACTTTGGGTTTCCTACTGTTTTGAGGCTCCTTTACTCTTTCCCTAAACTCTGCCCTCTCTGCTTCCGTGTGGATGCTGGTCAGCTATGAGTCTAACCTCCACGCCAGCTGAAGTGTCATGGCTCTCATCCATCTCTCCCCCACAGGACAGCTGCTGAGATTTGCAACTTATTTGGCCTTGTTATTTTGCTTTTAAATTCCAATATAACTGCCCTTGGGCTTCCATTTGAGTCCAATTTTTTTTTTTTTTTGTCTTCATTATTTTTCTGTTGCTGTGATAAAACACCACAGCCAGAGCGACTTGTAAAAAAGAAAGCATTTTATTTGGAGCTCATGGTTCCAGAGGGTCAGAGTCCATGACACTCTAGTGAGGAGCATGGCTGTAAATGATAATTATAACATAACTGTATGTAGTAAATTAATATAGCAGCTGTTTTCCTTTAGCCTACCTAGTCCCCCAGTAACCGCATAGAGAGATGAAGATTTATTTTTAAGCTTTACCTCAATACCTGGGTAATCTATCTTGATGCTAAACTAATGTGGATATATCTCAGCCCATTCAGGGCCTTTGATGCTTCAGTTGAGCTCTCATCAGCTCCTTTCACCTCTCTTCTTGGCTCAATCTCCTCTCTTTGGTTTTCTCTCTCTTTCCCTGTTTGGAGGAAATCCCACCTCACTCTCTCCTCTGCCCAGCCATTCCGTAATCAGCTTTTATTGACAAGGCAGAACATAAATGATAAGGACTGTTTGCACAAACTTGAGACAGGAGATTCTTGACATACGCATTACAACGCTGTGCCTGGATTGAAATGTCTGGATTGAAATATGAGGGCAGAGAAGTAAGCATTTGAATAACACAAAGATAACCTTTACACAGTGCACAAAAACATTCTGCACACACATGGCAACAGGCAGGCAGGCATAAAACTAGAGCAATATAGTTGATACCCTGATCCACACTCCCAAGGAAGAAAGAGCTAACTGTGAAGGGCATGGACTTTTGAAATCTCCAAGCCCACACCCAGTGACACATCTCCTCTGACAAGGCACACCTCCTAGTCCTTCTCAAACAATTCCATCAAATGAGGTCCAAACATTCCAGAGCATGAATCCAAGGGGATCATTTTCATTCATGCCAGCACACTATTCCTTCATTCTTTCATTAATTAGACTGTGAACCTCAGAATGGGACCTTATTTCCCCTGTATGATTGGCAAAGTCATGAGGCTGTGTCACGTTGCTCCAAGTCAAGAAGAGAAAAGAGAGTATAGAGCTCTCCTTTATACTTTTCCTGAGACACAGCCCACGGAACGATGAGACCCCCATTCAGGGGAAGCTCTCTGGAAACTCCCTCAAAGACATGCACTGACGATGGTTTCCTAGGTGATTTTAAGTTTCATCACACTGACAATCATGTTTAGCCATTGTAGTTGCTTACAGATCGAGTGATGTTCAACAGCTTACTTAATATTTATCTTCGTATTAGATGTGTGCAAACTATTACATTATGAATCTATTAAGAGAATAATAGCATATAAATGAGCCTGTCATAGAATAAGTATTCAATTATTCTCATGGTTAAAATATTATTAATCCTCTCAAGAAATAATCTCAAAACTCTGGGAGTTTATGCACAGCCAGAAGGTTCTTAGATAATAAATATTGTTTGGTTTCAGACCCCTACGCAAGTGACTGAGATGCATATTTTACATATCAAAGCAGACCTGACCTCCAGGTTCTCCCAGTATTCCCCAGTCCCTACCTGGCACACCCTGCCCCCAACCTTGAAATTTCCAGCCCAGAAGCTCCACTGCCCTTCTACATAAATCCAGACATTTTGTGTTCTCTCTCTCTCTCTCTCTCTCTCTCTCTCTCTCTCTCTCTCTCTCTCT
>NC_034593.1:112212947-112215179 GCF_900095145.1 Mus pahari | reverse complement strand
TCTCCTAGAACTGGAATTATAGATGGGTTGAGCCACCCTATGGAGGCTGAGAATCCAACTCAGGTCCTATAGAAGAGCAACCAGTGCTCTAACCACTGAATTATCTATCAAACTGCCTTTCACTTAAAAAATTACAAAAAAAAAAAAAAAAAAAAAAAAAAAAAGGAACAAAGAAACAAGCTTGGGTTAAATGTGTATGAAATATCAGTAAGTCCCACTGGCCCCAGCCAATATCAACAGTGTTTTCCTGAAAACAGTTGTCCCAAGCCACATGGCCACACTGCCTGGGCTGCAATGGTATAATCTCTGATATTGGAACCACACCCTGATCTTGGCAAACAGCTCATGAGAAATAATTCTTCACGTGAGAATGTTATTTGAAACAAGAAGGTAAAGTCATGGCTTCAGAGAAGACACACTCTTTTAACCCAAGCCCCAAGATGTCAATAATACAGATATCCCAGTGATGAAATGATCAGCCTGGGCTGTATTCAACCTGAAAGCTGCAAAGTAGCAGAAATCCCAGGTTTACACCCGGAAGCGTTCTCATGCTCTTCAGCATCCAGATCACATAGTGCCTGGCTGCTGCACACTGCGTGAAAATTGCATCATCCAGGGAAGATCAAATTTCCCAGCTAGTTGTCTTAACAACATCGACCCTCTATTATTTATTACGCCTAAAGAGAGTCTTCTGTGAAGAAAAAAAATTTTCATGGTTCCCAGGAATTAAAAATAAAGAGCAAGGATTATCCTTGGAAGCAAAGAATAGAATTTTTGTTGTTGTTAACCAAGTTGTCAGCTGAGTTGCCATGGGCACCATTAGGGGCCTAGGTTTAAATGTCAGACCTCTATTCACTACTCTCTTTCAGCATGTTTCTGCTCTCTTTGTTGTTCTGTTTTCTCCACCAGAGCTTTTTTTTTTCCTTCATGAAATAAACATCATTTTTACTCTACTGTTCTTAAAGTCTCCCCTCTTTCCAAAAAGCCAACACTTTCTCCCTGTTAAGTAAATAAATTGGTGAGTTTTACATTCCTTATTGTTCTTTTGTGCCTCCAGTCATCTGATACAATAAAAGGGAAAACCCTGATTTCCCATACCACAGGGTAGCATTAGGCAATGAAATGACTTAGCGTTTAGGGGAGAGAGCCATCCTGTCTTTGTGGTGCAGGATGCAACTCCGAGTTTTACAGCAGGTTACAGTGTTGACCTGACCACGGGACTATGGGATGTAAGTGTAAGAGAAGCATCTGTAACACGCCAAAGGAGAAAGACAAAAATCTTTCTTTTCCAACATGACTTCCATGGGGCTGGCCATAGTAACTGAACCTTACAATGCTGAAAAGCGTTGACGGCAAACTCGCTGAAAACACTGAAGAAGGCATGGAAGGCATCAGTGCCTTCACTCTTTCTTATGTTTAAGCAAAGACTGACTGTCAAATAGATTTCATTCTTAGGCTCCCATTATTGAAAAAGCTAAACCAAGCTCACCCCCTAGCCTGAACTCCCCTCTCCTCTGGCTTCATACCCCACCCTTGGCAGCATTACATTTTGCATACTGTTTGCATAAGGTTTGCTCCTTAGCATGCAAAGGGTCAGTTACTCAATGTTGAACCAAGTCCTGAATAAGAAAGGCAAAGGCAGGCATGAGGGCGGATTTGTAGCTACTTATGCAATTGTGTAGGGTTTTCTTTTTGGCCCCCAGAGTGAGAGCTGTCATTTGCATAAGCAGTGGCTAGACTCCCATCGGAGCAAAAGGAGACATGCCTTTTCATGAAATTCTGTGAGCTAATCATGACAGAAAAACCCATGTATTGTGCGGGTGGATTTGAATAATCTTTCCGAACGAAGTGAGCAGAATTACTAAACAATCCATTTGACTTTTCTTCTGACCAGCAACATATTATTTAACTTTACTTTAAACCACTGAGCTATTTCAAATTTATATACTTTTAGTATTAATTGTTAGAACACCGTTCGTAGCTAATAACTGGGGATCAAATGGTTCTATAGCTTTCAGGAAACATACCTTGGGCTAACTTTGAAAGGTAGTAATGAAAGACCCCCGAAGGGAGCCCCCCTGCTCCAGTCTCGGGAAGGACGAGCACCCAGTAGAGACCAACTTGCTGTAAACACACGAGGAAGTTTATTGAAGACAGGACAAGACAAGAGCTCAGGCCAGCATGCTGGGGTCGAAACTCATACGCCACGCAGGGGTAGAGGAGTTCGACCAC
>NC_034593.1:112193792-112212936 GCF_900095145.1 Mus pahari | reverse complement strand
GCTCAGATTTTCACAGACCCCACTTCTTCTTTTGAGTAGCTAGGCAGCTTATTAATTTTTAGCCCTACAGTAATAGGCATTTAACACCCACTGGGCAGTGATCAAAATCATACTGTCTTAACGGAGTAGACTAGGATTGCATTATAGGCAAACCAAGAATCTTTGCAATACAGGGGACCATCATGCTGGTTGCTTCTTCCAAGTTCTGTGGGAGCAAACCTGAGGGACAAGAAACTTCAGAATGATTTTTAGTTCCCTTTTTGTACAGAAAGTCCGCCTGATAAATCCGTCCTCTCTTGTTAATCTTTGGGTGTCCTCCCCCAAACTTTAAAGGAGAAGCAGCACGTCTGTCTTGTCCATAAATAACCTGAAGCCTCACCCCAACATGGAGTGACTCACCTACCACGTTCCACGTTCTTGATGACTACATGTGACAGGAAAGAGGACACAAACCAGGTCAGTCCTCACAGAAGGAGAAAAGGCAGCACCTGTACCCTCCAGCAAGGGACAAGAACAGAGTGGAAGGCAGGATGACAGAAAGCACGTGGGAAAAGAAGAGGCGAGGATAGCAGGACCAGAGATGATGTACTGTGGCGGTACATCCAAGGGCAGGTGGGCCTGGGTTGTATAAAAAGGATAGCCAAGCAGGCCAGGACGCCGGAATCCTCTGTGGATTCTGCTGTAAGTTCCTGCCTTGAATTTCTACCTTGGCTTCCCTCAATGACATAACCAACAAGGTGAAATAAATTCTTTTGTGTTGTGACTCAAGTTGTTTCTGATTATATTATTTATCACAGCCAGAGAGAGCAAACTAGAACACTTGCTGTATGTAAAAACCTTTCTAGACTGATTTTTGAATCATTCCCAAGCTAGAATGTTTTATAAGATGTTTTTTGAGCATCCTGTACATGTTAGGTACTTATGCAAACATTGCTGCCAGTAAGCTCATGAAACAGTGGTTGCTTATTGCGTCAATAATTTGTTTATAATGAAAATGGAATTCATTGGAGTAAGAACTATAATGTTTATCTGTATCTGTACAGATTTGAAAGGGCCTAATGTTAAAAATTATCTAACATGATAAAATTACAAAATCATTATACACAAATAAATCATGCACACAGCGATCTAGCTCATTCCTGGAGGAACATAACATAAGCCACTTTTACTGTCACTGCATCCATGCCTTCTCCAAGTTGCCCCATCCTAAGGGTGTCATTATAATCATTAAGGCTTAAGAACGTCTGGAGGTGTATCCCAAGTCCACATTAGGCTATAAATTATGCAGGTTCACAGCATACAGGTCACAATCTGATGAAGTGTCGGATCTGGAGGTTCTATTGCTACTTGGCTTCAGTATAGGGACTTTGGGTTGCCTGTGCTATTGAACAATACTCTTGGGATTGAACTTCAGGGAATAGCTTTCTGTTTCCTAAGTGACAGAATTTTGCTTACAGCTGTACAGCTGAAGATTAGAACTTTGATGGATACAGTCAGCCATCTGGCTCAATAAAATACCTGTGGCCTGGAGCAAGTATCTGTAGGCCTGCCTGGCACTCCTTTCATAAGAGGCAAGCCTGATACAATCTCAAGTCGAAGGCTGTGTTTCATTCTTGCCCCTCCTGCAAGCTGTAGGCATCTCTCTCCAGTAGACTTAGAAGTAGAAGGACAGTGAGCAGGAAACCTTACCTCCTCCCCTTGTTTTTGTAATCTTCTCTTACTATTAAAAAGCCAAGTGCCAAGACCTCACCCCTCACTCCCTTAGCTGCTGTGAAGGGAGTTTATAATGTAAAAGCTGTTCTAATTAGTGTGTCTAAAGAGAAACAGTCACTCTGGGATCTTAGTCATTATCTTTTTCTGCCTTGAAGAATATGTTTATGCAATACTAAAATCCCATAATTAGATATAGCTTACACAGAAATTTAGTGTGATAACTTTCAATAAAGTATTGAAGGATACATTATTTAACAGATAATTCATAATCCACACACAAAAATCATTTATTTCTAACTTCCCCTGACACAAAAGAAAACATAAATATATCAAGAATTTAAATATAAGACTATTCCAAAAGTATTAAAATGAGTCCTTTTTTACTTTGTATAAAAAATTCATACTTAAAATAGTTTAGATGCATAAATATTTTATATTTTCTCAAAAATACCATAAAAACCAAAGATAAATGGCCAACAGGAAAAATTGAATTTTACCACTGACATTATTTATATATCAAAATTTATGACTCAATTAATGAAAGTCTAATATTACTTACTAAAGTAAAAATTAGTAGAACTATGCCTTAGCCAGTATTCTGTTGCTGTGAAGAGACATAATAACAATGGCAGCTCATAAAAGAAAATATTTATTTGGGGATGGCTTATAGGTTAAGAGGTTTAGTCCTTCTCATCCTGCTGGAAAGAATGGCAGCAGACAGGCAGACATGGAGCTAAGGAAGCAGCAGAGTTCTACGTCTGGCTCTACAGGCTGGAGGAAGGCTAAAACACTGGGCCTGACGTGAGTTTTCAAAACCCCAAAGCCCACCCCCAGTGACAGATTTCCTCCAGTAAGGCCACACCTCCTGATCCCTCTCAACTAGTGCCACTCCCTGAAGACTAAGCATTAAAATAGATGAGCCTACAGGGGCCATTCTCATTCAAACCACCACAAACTATAAGAACAGATATTTTATAATAGTTATTAAAATTAATTCTTTACAGACATTATCTTATTGATTTGGCAATATACTAGAAATTAGACATACAAAAGGAAAATTATCCTAATATTGTGCTAGCAAAAGGTTGTCAGGAATCAGAGATCTACAATAAATAGATAGCCTAGAAACTGATTAAATAACTGGTCTTAGATTCTAACACTGTGCTTCATTGCACCATGATGAATAATGAAGCAGGCATAATGTATGCACATATGGAGACAGCATATGGTACCCCATAAATATGCTCTATTTGTGTTATTATGTATCAGTTTCTTTTAAGTTTAAAAAGTGGTGACTTTATTATACATTCTTACCGAGAAAATTCTGTAACATATCACAAGTACAAAATTCCAAACAGACTCAAGAAGTAGGCACATTAAAATAGTATATTGCTGATCATGTATTTAGTATATTAGTATATTATTGTCTTACAGTTTATGATCCATAGGGCCATGTACATATGCAAATATGTGCTAGGTACATTTGTAAAAACTTAGTGTTATAAACTCTTAAACAACTATTAAAGAAATCCCTTGTACTATTTGTATTATTTATGTTATAAATAATTAAAGTTATTTTAATTACAAATTTGATGTTTTATTGCATGAATATAATTGGAAAGGGGTTTCTTCCTTTATCCTTCCTGTGCTCTCTTTGGTGTGTAACTGGGTAGAGCAAAGCAAGCCCAAGCACAATGACAGTGCCCTCTCCTGGGCAGGAGGACAGTACATCTGAAGAAAAAGCTGTCTGTGGCCATACAGTCATCTGTTTTTATGGCCTTGATATCATCTGAAAAGCAAAAACAAAAAGCAAAACCAGATCCATAGAATATTTTCTATGAACAATATTTATTTGTACTATATTCAATAAATTATCAAGCTATTGAACCATATCAATTACTAAGATAAAATCTTCATAGATTTAGTGAAATAATGAGCCTGGACATTTATAATTTGATAAAGATTGTAAAATAAATGTCCTCCAGGTTTCACTAAATTTTACTTTTATAAGCATTATTGGACTTTCATTAATTCTGAACTATAAAGAGATTAGTTCAATATCAGGTTTAAATTGAATATTTACAAGTTTGCCAGTTGTCTTTTTATTTCTATGGTATTTTTCAGAAAATGATATTTTTATTCAGCTAAAATATATGACAATAAGAAAGAGAACAGAGGAGAGATAAGAAAGGAAAAAGAAGAAAAATGGAGATAGAAGAAGAGTGGGGGGGGCAGAGGAAGTGAGGGAGGATGGGAGTGTGATGTTCCAATACCCAATCCCAGAAGAAGGCAACAAATTCAAATGCACTGGGAAATTATGTTTGGGGATGAATTTCCTTTGAGTGCTTCTTCAGTCTAGACTATGCATGGCAGCTAGCTATCAGCCTCCAGTGCTCTGGGAAGAAGAAAGCCGCACCACCACCCACCTCCTGCTTTATGCTAAGAGCTAGAAGCAAGTCTACAGGGTGACTATAGCTTTCCTTTCCTTTCCTTTGCACTGAGGTACACCTTACACTGTTTTGTAGCTTCTGTTTAAATAAATGCAACATGCCAGCTCTCCTCATTCTCATTTTATTAGAAACAATGACTAATATGAGAGAAGCTTCATGTTCAAAAATGCATATGATCATGTTATTCTTAGCAAGCCAACCAAGGTAAATTAAATTAAAATCCAAACTTTCTTGTAGGCTTAGATTTTTCTAAACCTACTCTATTTAGGGTTCTAGAATGTTTCATCCTTTCTTCTAGCCCACCAAGCAGAGTAGAGAAGAAGTTTTATAGGAAAAGGGGATTGTTTAGAAGTAGTTCTTTTGGGGCAATTCCACTCTTAGTTGTCAGCATATCATCAGCCCAGTCTACTGGAATCAGTATAGGGGCTTGCTCCTGCAGAAACTGCAAGGTTCCACCTAATTGGCATGAGTCAGTGGAAGTGGCAAGAATCAGGAGGAATACCGCAGGTTGTTTACTGTCTTCCTCTTTATGAAGTGAAGCCCGGTGAAGCATTGCACAGTGAAGCAATGTAAGAGCATCCTTTCATGATGTCAAAGCTGCATGCACCCTCTCAAGCACAAGCTCCAGACAAACATCCTCACGTGCCCTCTCATGGGTCGACCTCAGCAAAACATCTCTCACAAAACAGCTTCCAGAAAAACAGCACATGACACAACTGAGTTTCCAGAGAAGCCAGAAATCTCCGCTTGACTTTCTAATCGCTGTTTTCTGTCTTCCCTGAACAGAAGTCGCACAGAGTAACAAACAGGACATTCATGAAATTAATGACCAGTATTTTGGTGAGAGTTCTCAAAGTTTTCCAAGAGGGCAAAAGATAAGATGTATGCAATTTCTTGGGAGACTCTGCTAATTAGCTTTAAGTCAACTTGGCATAAACTAGAGTTATTTTGAAAGAGGGAACCTCCAATTGAGGCCTCTACCAGGTTGGCCTATGGGCAAGCCTGTGGTGCATTTCTGTTTTGTTTTGTTTTTTAATGGATGATGCTTTAGCACAGCAACAGAAACCCTACCTTAGGCAGCAGTGTTCTCAGGAAGCAGCATGGGGACATTGAAGGTGGCATAGAAAAGGGAGATAGTCATGAAGGGTGTCTCTTAAGCTGATCCCCATTGAGGACAGGAGGGTGTCCATTTCAGGGAAGCACTTTCGAGGAGCAGTAGAGAACACAAGTTTGGTTTTACTGGATGGGAGACTGAGATGTCATTTATCAATATTAGTCACTCACTTGTTAGGTTGTTTAAAGAAAACCAACTTTCTATACTTCTAGAAGCACTGATTCTGGTCTGTGGACCGAAAAGTGGTATAGGGAATGCCAAGAAACACAGCAACTAATTAGGTAGTTGTCTTAGGGTTTCTATTCCTGCACAAATATCATGACGAAGGAGGAGGAAAAGGAGAAGAAGAAGGAGGAAGAAGAGGAGGAGGAGAAGACAGCTCTAGTGTAAAGAAATAACATGGAAGGCTTGAATGCTTTAGCTAAAAGAGAAATTAACTCATCAGTGCATTTCCATCATACCATATGCAATATCTCCAAATGTCTCTAAACTTTTCATCTTGCATATGGCTCTTGTTATCTGGCAAGGTTTAGTGGAAATCCAACTTAAATGAGAACCTTATGTACTTGGGGACATATTTGCAAATTTGGTTATTTAATGAGAGTGGTGGCAGTCATCAGGAAAATGTTCAATTCCAATTTTATTTGGAAACTTCCCCAAGTCAACATTGTTCCTCAGCACATAGCTGTTCCTGCTCCCTGAGTTTAGTTTATGCCATAATGAAGCAGAGACAGAGCATCCTATCATTTTTGCTTCTCTTCCAGCATGGCCTTATCACAAGAGGAGAATCGGAATCTTTAGTCCTCCCCTACCCCCTGAGTCACCTCATGAACTTGAGACTTCTGCCTAGCTCCATTTTCTGACAGATCCTCCAGAGTCTGCTGACGTGGCATAGATATACTCACCCCTCTTTCCAGAGTAATATGATCCCCAACTCGGCCCTGTTCAGCTCAACCAGAACCCCTTTCTTAGAAATCCTTGCTCTTTGGACTTCCTAACACTTTCTGACATTAACAGGGAGGAAAAAAACTAAAACACCTCTAACTGCCTCCTTTTATTTCCTTTCCAGCTTAAATACATGTCCGTACTTAATATCTTCTGAAGAACAACCAAAGGAACCACATATGGTAAAAATACTAAGGATCAAAGAGTTCTAAGCATGGATTTGAAGGATGAACTCTCCCAGGACATAGATCCATCATTAACTCAGAAATCTAATTAACCTCAATGTTCAAGAGATTTTCATTATTAATTGCATCATGCCCCTCCTTTCCTCAAGCACCTCCAGAGTTCCATCTATAGACCCAAATGTTTCTGCTTCCAAGGTTGGTAGGAGCCAAAATTTCCTTCACATCCAAGAAAGATTTACTTGCCTTTTCCTTTTGATTAGCTAAGCTAATTATCAATTGGATTTCTGTTTAAATATTTGAAACTATTATTTCAATTTTTCTCATCCTTATCAATATTTTCCTGTTCCTTTAACCTCCTAAAAATTACTTTATTGTCATTTGAAATCAGTTTAAAGATGGAGTTGACACTAGTGCAGTCATGTCCTTGCACTGGCTCTTTATTATCCAAACATAACTGGCTTGGTAGCAACCCAACAGTGGGAACTCAGCCAGCTGGGTGTAGATGTTTCAGGAGCTCCAGGCCAGAGAGTCTCCACAAGATAAGAGCAGGTTGGTCAGACTGTAGGGACTGAGAGGATCAGGTCACAAGTATGGGAAAATGCTGGTTATATATATATATATATATATATATATATATATATATATATATATATATTTCCCACAGCACAGCTAACACCAGAGATAACCAGATAGTGAGAGGCAAGAGAAAGATCATAAGCAACAGGAACCAAGGCTACTTGACATCATCAGAACCCAGTTGTCCCAGCAGAGCAAGCCCTGGATACCCCAACACACCAGAAAAGCAAGACTCTGATTTAAAATCACATGTTATGATGGTGATAGAGGACTTTAAGAAGGACACAAATAAGTCCCTTAAAGAATTATAGGAGAACACAGGAAAACAGGTAGAAGCCATTAAAGAGATAAAAGAGAGAATCTCAGGTGCAGAAGATAGCATAGAAAACACTGACACAGCAGTCAAAAGAAAATGCAAAATGCAAAAAGTTCCTAACCCAAAACATCCAGGAAATCCAGGACACACTGAGAAGACCAAACCAAAGAATAGTAGGTATAGAAGAAAGTGAAGATTTACAACTTAAAAGGCCAGTAAATATCTTCAACAGAATTATAGAAGAAAACTTCCCTACCCTAAAGAAAGAGATGCCCATGAACATACAAGAAGCCTACAGAACTCCAAATAGATTGGACCAGAAAAGAAATTCCTCCTGTCACATAATAGTCAAAACATCAAATGCACAATACAAAGAAAAAATATTAAAAGCAGTAAGGGAAAAAGGTCAAGTAACATATAAAGGCAGACCTATCAGAATTATAGCAGAATTCTCAGCAGAGAGTATGAAAGTTAGAAGAGCCTGGGCAGATGTCATACAGACCCTAAGAGACAACAAATGCCAGCCCAGGTTGCTATACCCAATGAAACTCTCAATTACCATAGATGGAGAAACCAAGATATTCCATGACAAAACCAAATTTACACAATATATTTCCACAAATCCAGCCCTACAAAGGATAATAGATAGAAAATACTAATACAAGGAGGGAAACTATACCCTAGAAAAAACAAGAAAGTAATCTTCTTTCAACAAACAGATAAGATGATAACCATACAAATATAAAAATAACATTAAAAATAACAGGAAGAAACAATCACTATTCCTTAATCTCTCTTAACATCAATGGACGTAATTCCCCAATAAAAAGACATGGAATATCAGACTGGATACATAAACAGGACCCAGCATTTTGCTTCATACAGGAAACACAACTCAGTATCAAGGATAGACACTACCTCAGAGTAAAGGGCTGGAAAACAATTTTCCAAGCAATTGTTTCCAAGCAAGAAAAAAAATCTGGAGTAGCCATTCTAATGTCGAATAAAATCGACTTTCAACTAAAAGTTATCAAAAAGGTTAAGGAAGGACACTCTGTACTCATCAAAGGAAAAAATTTACCAAGATGAACTTTCAGTTCTGAATATCTGTGCTCCAAATGTAAGGGCACACACATTCATAAAAGAAACTTTGCTAAAGTTCAAAGCACACACTGTACCTCACACAATAATAGTGGGAGATTCAACAACCCACTCTTATCAATAGACAGATTTCGGAAACACAAATTAAACAGAGACATAGTGAAGCTAACAGGAGTTATGGACCAAATGGATTTAACAGATATCTATAGAACATCTCATCTTAAAACAATAGAATATACCTTCTTCTCAGTACCTCATAGTACCTTCTCCAATATCGACCACATAATTGGTCATAAAACAGGCCTCAACAGATACAAAAATATTGAAATTATCCCATGCATCCTATCAGATCACCATGGACTAAGGCTGGTGTTCAATAACAGCAAAAACAACAGAAAGCCCAAATACACATGGAAGATGAATAACACCCTACTAAATGATAACTTGGCCAAGGAAGAAATAAAGAAATTAAAGACTCTTTAGAATTCAATGAAAATGAAGGCACATCACACCAAAACTAGTGGGGCACAATGAAAGCAGTGCTAAGAGGAAAACTCATAATTTTGAGTGCCTCCTAAAAGAAACTGGAGAGAGCATACACTAGCCACTTAATAGCACACCTGAAAGCTCTAGTACAAAAGAAGCAAATACATCCAAAAGGAGTAGATGGCAGGAAATGATCAAACTGAGAGCTGAAATCGACCAAGTAGAAAAAAGAAAAAGAACTATACAAAAAAAAATCAACAAAACCAGGAGCTGGTTCTTTGAGAAAATCAACAAGATAGATAAACCCTTAGCCAGACTAGCCAGAGGTCACAGAGACAGTATACAAATTAACAAAATCAGAAATGAAAAGGGAGATATAACAACAGAAACCAAGGAAATTCTAAAAATCATCAGATGCTACTATTAAAAGCCTATACTCAATAAAATTGGAAAATCTGAATGAAATGGACAATTTTCTAGACAGATATCAGGTACCAAAATTAAATCAGGACCAGATAAACCATCTTAACAGAGGACCAGATAAACCATTTTAACAGTTCCATAAGCTCTAAAGAAATAGAAGTACTCATTAAAGTCTCCAACCAAAAATAAATAAATAAATAGATAGATAGATAGATAGATAGATAGATAGATAGATAGATGCCAGGACTTGATGGGTTTAGTGCAGAATTCGATCAGACTGTCAAAGAAGACTTACTACTAATACCCTTCAAACTATTTGACAAAATAAAAACAGAAGTATCACTACCCAATTCATTCTATGAAGACACAGTTATGGAGATACCAAAACCACAAAATGACCCAAGAAAGAAAGAGAACTTCAGGACAATTTCCCTTATGAACATTGATGCAAAAATATACAATAAAATTCTTGAAAATTGAATCCAAGAACACATCAAAATGATCATTCCCCAACATCAAATAGGGATGCAGGAATGGTTAAATATTCGAAAATCCATAAAAATAATCCACTACATAAACAAACTCAAAGAAATAAACCACATGATCATTTCATTAGATGCTGAAAAGACATTCAACAAATTTCAGCATCCCTTCATGTTAAAAGTCTTAGAAAGATCAGGAATTCAAGGAACATACCTAAACATAGTGAACTCAATATACAGCAAACCAGCAACCAACACCAAACTAAATGAAGAGAAACTTGAAGCAATCCCACTAAAAGCAGGCACTACACAAGACTACCCACTCTCTTCCTATCTATTCAATATAGTACTTGAAGTTCTAGCTAGAGCAATTAGACAACAAAAAGAGGTCAAAGGGATACAAATTAGAAAGGAAGAAGTCAAAATATCACTATTGGCAGATGATAAGATAGTATACTTAAGTGACCCCAAAAATTCCACCAGAGAACTCCTACAGCTGATAAATAACTTCAACAATGTGGCCAGATACAAAATTAACTCAAACAAGTCAGTAGCCTTCCTATACTCAAAGGATAAACAGACTGAGAAAGAAATTAGGGAAATGACACCCTTCACAATAGTCACAAACAATATAAAATATCTTGGAGTGACTCAACCAAACAAGTGAAAGATGTGTATGACAATAACTTCAAGTCTCTGAAGAAAGAAATCAAAGAAGACCTCAGAAGACGAAAAGGTCTCCCATGGATTGGCAGGATTAATACACTAAAATGGCCATCTTGCCAAAAGCAATCTACAGATTCAATGTAATCCCCATCAAAATTCCAACTCAATTCTTCATAGAGTTAGAAAGAGCAATTTTCAAACTCATTTGGAATAACAAAAGACTCAGGATAGCAGAAACTATCCTCTACGATAAAAGAATTTCTGGGAGAATCACCATCCCTGACCTCAAGCTGTACTACAGAGCAGTAGTGATAAAAAGTGCATAGCATTGGTACAGTGACAGGCAGGTAGATGGATGGAATAGAATTGAAGACCCAGAAATGAACGCACACACCTATGATCACTTGATCTTTGACAAAGTAGCTAAAACCATCCAGTGGAAAGAAGACAGCATCTTCAACAAATGGGGCTAGTTTAACTGGAGGTTTGCATGTAAAAGAATGTGAATTGATCCATTCTTATCTCCTTGTACAGAGCTCAAGTCCAAGTGGATAAAGAACCAGATCCCCTGAATCTAATAGAATAAAAAGTGGGGGAAAAGCCTAGAACACATGGGCATAGGGGAAAAGTTCATGAACAGAACACCAATGGGTTATGCTCTAAGATCAAGAATCGACAAATGTGACCTCATAAAATTGCAAAGCTTCTGAAAAGCAAAGGTCACTGTCAATAGGCCAAAATGGCAGCCAGCAGATTGGAAAAAAGATCTTTACCAATCCTTCATCTGGTAGAGGGTGAATATCCAAAATATACAAAGAACTCAAGAAGTTAGACTTCAGAGAACCAAATAACCCTATTAAAAATGGGCTACAGAGCTAAACAAAGAATTCTCAACTGAGGAAACTTGAATGGCTGAGAGGCACCTAAAGAAATGTTCACCATCCTTAGTCATCAGGAAAATGCAAATCAAAGTGACCCTGAAATTCCACCTCACACCAGTTAGAATGGCTAAGAACAAAAACTCAAGTGACAGCAGATGTTGGTGAGGATGTGGAGAACGAGGAACATTCCTCCATTGCTGGTAGGATTGCAAGCTGGTACAACCACTCTGGAAATCAGTCTGGCAGTTCCTCAGAATACTGGACATAGTACTACCTGTGAACCCAACTATACTACTCCTGGGCATATAACCTGAAGATGTTCCAACATGTAATAAGAGCATATGCTTTACTATGTTCATAGCAACCATATTTATAATAGCCAGAATCTGGAAAGAAACCAGATGCCCCTCAAAAGAGGAATGGATACAGAAAATGTGGTACATTTACACCATGGAATACTACTCAGTTTTTAAAAACAATGACTTCATGAAATTTGCAGGAAAATGGATTGGACTTGAATATATCACCCTGAGTGAGGTAACTCGGTCAAAAAAACAAAAACAAAAACAACAACAAAAAACAACAACAACAAAAAAAAACAAGGTATGCACTCACTGATAAGTAGATATTAGCCATTCCATATACAATCACTAAACCCAAGTACTATGGTAGATGCTGTAAAGTGCTTTCCAATGGGAGCCTGATATGGCTGTTTCCCGAGAGGCTCTGTCAGAGCCTGACAAATACAGGTACCAATGGAGGAGTTGCAGAAGGAACTGAAGGAGCTGAGCAGATTTGCAGCCCCCTGGAGGGAGCAACAGTGTCAACTGGCCAGACCCCCTGGATCTCCAGGGTACTGGATCAACCAAGGAGTACACATGGAGGGACCCATAGCTCTGGCTGCATATGTGTCAGAGGATGACCTTGGGCCTGAGTGTGTTTGATGCCCCATTGTAGGGGAATGCCAGGGTGGGAAGATGGGAGTAGGTGGGTGGATGTGGGAGCACCCTCATAGAGGCAAGGGGCAGGGGATGATATAGGGAGTTTCCAAAGGGGAGACCTGAAAAGGGGAAAACATTTGAAATGTAAATAAAGAAAATATCCAATTTAAAATAAATAATAAGGATTCTCAAATGTTTTCATCCTCCTAGGCCACCATCCCAAAGTATCAGAGGAAAGATGGTAAACAGGACAAAGGGATGTGAACCTGTTTAGATGTAGTTCTTTGGGGAGATTCCAATCTCTGTTGTCAGGATTCCAGCAGTTCAGTTCAATACTGTCAGGATACCAACGGTTCAGTTCACCAAACATGAACAGGACTAGCAGCA
Organism: Mus pahari; assembly: GCF_900095145.1. Classification (NCBI taxonomy): domain Eukaryota; kingdom Metazoa; phylum Chordata; class Mammalia; order Rodentia; family Muridae; genus Mus; species Mus pahari. The sequence continues at coordinate 112,200,270 of NC_034593.1, read as the reverse complement.
TGATCCAGCAGAAACAGCCAGACCTCCACAGAATCTGCATGAGACAGCAGGAGCAACCAGAACTAGCAGAAATACCAGAAGTTTTCTGCCTTGCTTTTCTCAATGATGATCAAATCATTGAAGGAGTGAGTCCACGGAAGTGTTGCACAGCAAGCAATGCCAAGTCCTCTGTCACTGTACATCATTGTATGTTGAGTTCTACTTACACTCTCTCCAAACAACGCATCTTCTCACAGGTTTTGCTTCAGCAAAACATCACATGAATCTGTATCATGTGGCAGAACCAGAAACTTCCTCTTCAAATACACTGTTGATTTTTGTAGATTTGCAATGATTTCCTAAAAGAAATAAAATTACCCAAGAAAAGAATTGGATATAGACCAGATTCTTTATTTTTTTTATTAGATATCTTCTTCATTTACATTTCAAAGGCTATCCTGAAAGTTCCTTATACCCTCCCCCCACCCTGCTCCCCAACTCACCCACTCCCGCTTCCTGGCCCTGGCATTCCCCTGTACTGGGGCATATGATCTTCACAAAACCAAGGGCCTCTCCTCCCAATGATGGTCGACTAGGCCATCCTCTGCTATATATGCAACTAGAAACACAGTTCTGGGGGGTACTGGTTAGTTCATATTGTTGATCCACATAGTCTTTAACATTATACATTATTGTTGTCCTTGTCCATCTATAAAAGCTTAGATTTTGGTGAAGTTGAAATAAAATCAAAATAGTAAACATGATAGCATGTCATTTCATTGATTGAACATAATATCAGCCCTTGATATAACTGTACATGCCTTTTAGCTTTGTGAAGGGAGAAAAGTAAAAGAAGAGATTCTGACAATGTTGGTGTTATTATCTCTGTCAACAGATGCTGCCACAGTCCTGGATGGACAGTTTTTCTTTCTTCATTTGAATACTTTTTGTGTAGTCATGGATGACTTGACCAAAGACAGGTATAGGAAGAAATGGTTATTTTTCTCCTTTAAACATTGCCTATTTGCCAAGTAATTGTACCAAGAAGAAATAAAGCTAAGGAATGTTTGTCAGGAAGAGATAACAACATAAGTCCTTTAGATACCAATTAGTCCTTGGGATTAAATGATTTAACCTTCTATAATTCACATCACTAAAACGCATCCCTTGCCTTTAGATGGCTGTACTAAAAAATTACATTTAGCATTTAAAAAATAATTTTAACTTTTCATAATGTAGATGAATTGCCTTTATGTTTATTTTTCTTTCAACTTTGCAATAAAGAAAAATCCTGCTTTAGTTACAAGAAACATTCAGAATTGGCCAGGAGAGGAAACTGCAGACCAGAACATATGACATCATTTCCATGTGGCTATCAACCATTAAGCAAAAACTCTTGTTTCTGTGAGGGATGGAGAAATGACTCAATAGATAAGAACACTTGTTATTCTTGCAGAGGATCTCAGATTGGTTCCCATCACCCATATCAGAAGGCTCACAGCCATCTGAAACTTCAAATATAGAGGAATAGTAGATGGATACACTATAGTGTCTATAGGCACATGCACTCAATTCATATACACAACTTAAGCAAGCACATATGCACATAAAATAAAACAAGTCTAGCTAGTATGTAAATAAATATGAATGTTCAGAACTACAGATGACATAGCTATACATCTTCCTGATACTCCTCCGAAAGACTCTAAGTCATTATATCACAGGTACTTTTACGTTAATGTTTAGGGCAATATGGCTAACAGTAACCAAGTTATGAAATCAACTTTTATGTTCACCAAAAGATTAATGAATAAAGCAAAAGGAATATATACACACATTGGAGTTTTATTCAGACTAGAAGAAAAATGAAATTAAGTCATTTGCAGAAAAAAGTGGATATAACTGAAGAGCATATCAACTGAAATAGTCAAAATGTCTTTTGTCACTTGAAAGTACTAGGTTTAGTACAGATACAAACACTCACCTTCATATGTATATGTAAATATGACATAAGTAGGAATACAACTGTCTGAGGAAGGAATAACTAATAAGCAGAAAGAGAGAAGAGAGCCAGGAAGGTATTGCCATAGTCCATTCTATGAAAATGTCTTTATAAAAACTATCACTATGTATAGTGAAGACATGCCAAAGAAAATTGGTGAGGGCCTCTTGTCTTGAAATTTAGCTAAAAGACAGCTGAAAATAATATCTTGTTCCTTTTCTGTGTAGTTTCCTAATAGAACTTTTCCCAAATTTACACATTAGTGTTGGCATTTTCAGGAGGATGAATGACTTCCCAGCTCCTCAGCAAGGGTTACAATGTGACAAAGTACTTGTTCCCTGCCTTCCTCTTCAGAAAGCTTGTTGAAAACCATGGAGTACCTTATTTATAATAGCCAGAAGCTGGAAAGAACCTGGATGTCCCTCAACAGAGGAATGGATACAGAAAATGTGGTACATTTACACCATGGAATACTACTCAGCTAGTAAAATCAATGACTTCATGAAATTTGCAGGAAAATGGATGGAACTAGAAATGATCATCCTGAGTGAGATAACATAACCACTTTGTGAACACACATGGTATACACTCACTGATAAGTGGATATTAGCCCAGAAGCTCAGAATACCAAATGAAGCTCAAGAACAAAGACCAAAGTATGGATACTTTGGTCCTTCTTAGAACGGAGAACAAAATATCCATAGGAGGAGATACCGAGACAAAATGTGGAACAGAGACTGAAGGAAAGGCCATCCGGAGAGTGCCCCACCTGGGGATCCATCCTATATACAGTCACCAAACCCAGACACTATTATAGATGCCAACAAATGCTGCTGACAGTAGACTGATGTGGCTGGGCTGTCTCCTGAGAGGTTCTGCCAGTGCCTGACATATTCAGAGGTGGATGCTCTCATCCAACCATTGGACTGAGCAAAAGGTCCCCAATGGAGGAGCTAGAGAAAGGACTGAAGGACCTAAAGGAGCTTGCAGCCCCATAGAAGGAACAACAATATGAACTAACCAGACCCCCAGAGCTCCCAGGGACTAAACTACCAACCAAAGAGTACACATGGAGGGATCCATGGCTCCAGCTGCATATGTAGCAGAGGATGGCTTTGTTGGACATCAGTGGAGGAGAGGCCCTTGTCCTGAGACAGCTCAATGCTCCAGTGTAGAGGAATCCCAAGACAGGGAAACAGGTGTGGGTGGGTTGGTGATCAGGGGGAGAGGGGTAGGATGGTGAATTTTGGAGGGGAAACCAGGAAAGGGGATTACATTTGAAATGTAAATAAAGGAAAAATCTAATAAAAAAAAAAAGAAGAAAAGACTAAATAGAAGTATTGGGAAAAATTTTAAAAAGAAAAGCTAAAAAAAGAAAAAAGAAAAAATGAAAAGAAAACCTTGGAGTAGATCTTAGTTCTACAACTTTAGGTAGTCTTAGTTTTACTACCACACTGAACATTTTTGTCTCACCTGAAGTATTTTGGAACTTGCTGTTCAAATTTTAACTCTTTTTTTCTATTGCTTAATAAATTCACGCTCACCTTTTAGGCCTCAAGGTAAATATGCCCAGCATAGCATGTCCTGGCACCACATCAAAATTAAGTTTCTTGATTATTATAGCTGGCAATATCTCATATTTTCACTGTCTCACTCCTCACTCTTGTCATGATGTGTGTGTGTGTGTGTGTCTGTCTGTCTGTCTGTCTGTCTGTCTGTCTGTGTCTGTGTGTGTGTCTGTTTGTCTGTGTGTGTGTGTGTGTGTTTGTGTGTCTGTGTGTCTGTGTGTCTGTGTGTATGTGCCTATATGTGTATGGTAATATCTGCTGTGGTTGCCTTTAAACTCAGAGGTCAAGATATATGCTAAGTTATTTTAAAAATCTGTGTAAAGTTCATGGAAAAGATTCAATGAAGACTTGTTGAAAAGAGAATGAAAAATAATTAAATGAATAGAATTTGAAAAGCTATACTAGTCTTTTAATACATTGCCTAGGTTGGATATCTCATGGGAAGAAGCAAGTATACTTCTTATTTTATTTTATCTGGTCTTGGCAGGACTCTAGTACTGAATATCTTTTTAAATGTGATGCATAAAATATTTAAATTCCACAAATAAGCTTTTCTTCTCCCTTTTATTCTACAAGCTATAAATATTTAGTACTCTATCCCTTTCACAATTTCTAGCATAAGCTAATTTCTCTTCTCTACAAACAGATAAGCGGGCTAGAGTCTGTGTGAATGGTGGTGTTAGCATTTGTGCTTCCTAATCTTGACTGAGCACTTGCATACATCACGGCCATGTGATTTCCTATAGTTTCCCTTATTTTCCTCATTCCTTTCCTCTATGATAATTTTTCTTTGGACTTATTTTCTTTTCTTTACAGTACAGAGGCAAGAAAGCCAGTAAATATCATTAACAACTTAAATATTGTTCTGTGCAGTTTAAAATGATTTATGTTTATGATTTGCTTTTGTTTCTCTTTCTCAGTTTTTGTATTCGATGTCAGTCTACTTCCACTAAATGTCAGCTTAACCCATTACCCATGTTGTCTCACATCCTAAAGTTTTTCAACTAAGCCATATGTTTGATTCATTTAGGAGTCATTGAATGAATATTGGTTAAATGAATGAATGATTCGTTAGTAAGTGATTATTTATTGTGCATATGTATTGAATGAATGGCCCCTAAATGGATTGGCTATTTGGTTTTATGAACTAACAGAAGATAACAAAATAGGACCTTGCCATCATAAAGTTTAGTTTTAGCAAAATCATAGAAAATAAATATTATAAACAACCATGTCAACATAGTATATATGGGCTCTGGAAAAAATATAAAAAAGATTAAATAGAAATGGCTATGAGAATGGTTTCTACTTTGAACACAGGCAAAACTTTAACTGTGTTAGATTGTTTCAGAAAAAGGATACAGGGAATGAGGCAAGGATGAAGGAAAGTGGGGAGAAAGAATAAGGAACTGGCTAATGTAATGAGGATATTGTGATGAATATGAAACTTTCAGGACAGTTGCTGAATGCAGTACGAATTGATGTTGTAACTTTGGGTTGCAAGCAAGTCTGAAGACAGAATTCCTCAGGAGACTTCTACCTCCTTTAACACTGACCTCTGACTGAATGAGGTCTGAAAGACAACCTCTGATTGAATGAGTTCTATCTGTATTACAGAGAGTAATTTGCTTTATTTATATTTTGTATTTTAGAGTCATTGTAATTTAAATATCAACCATAATCACTACCATTTAGATTAGAGTTTGACTAAACAACATAAAAGCTACAGACTAGCCAAAGTGATGCATAAAATGAACTATTACAGTCTGATTTGAGAAAAGAAAATTGGAAAATGTTGCAAGAGGGACTTTGTGAGTGTCATGCAGCAAGAAGGGGGAAAGTTTCTATAGGCGGGGAAATGGTAGTGCAAAGCTCTGAGGGAAAGTATTTTAGGACAGAAAGGAGACGAGTGTAGATGAACTAAATATGTGTGCACATAAGGAATCTGGGGAAGGGAGCCAAGCTCTTGAATGTAGGGAAAGATTGGACTATGGAGCCTTTTGCAAGAACAACACTGGTTCTAGATTTTGCCTTGAGGCATAGTCAGAGTTGGTTTTGATTTTTGTAAGGATAATTTTTAGCAGTAAGTAAAAGATAGAGAGGTATGGGACTGAGGTTTATAGACTGGAGAGTCCCTGAAGGACTAAAGTTCTGCCTCTACCTAGGTCACAGAATTGTGCTTATGTCTAGGAGTTTATACTCCAGCAGTCCTGGCATTCACCAGGGGGCAAAGGTTCTTCAGTGGACCCAGAGGTCACAGAGAGACTGAAGTTCAAATTTAGCCATTTCACAGGGTTCAGTGTATAACCAGAGTCGCCACTCCTGTAGACCATCTTGTTGATCAATATATGTCCCTACCCAGGTCCTGTCATTACCTAGCAAAGATCAGATCATGTCAATGCCTCCACCCAAAAATTAGTATTAAGGTTGAGCAATCCAACTGAACTTAATGCTGATATTCCCTCCAGGAAGATGACTCTCAGAAAGCAAAATGATCAAGTAAAATTAGAAGAAAGAAGAGCCAAAAGTCCATTCCAACAGAAACTTACATGGGGAACATAAACTACCCACTGCATCCACTACCTCATTACCAACCTCTGGAGGATAAAATTCTCCAGTCAGAATGTCTGAGAAATAATTCAAACCATACCTTTTATAATTATTACTCATATGGAAGATTCAAACAATAGGTGCATGAATTAAAGTAGTATACCCAGGACTTTGACCATACAGTCTCCCAAGTGAATGAAGACAGCATATTGGGAGAAAGCATTGAAAATAATGTAGGGAAAAAAAATCAGCAACGAAATTGAAGCATTGAAAAAAATGCCTGCCGGGCAGTGGTGGCACATGCCTGTAATCCCAGCACTTGGGAGGCAGAGGCAGGTGGATTTCTGAGTTTGAGGCCAGCCTGGTCAGTGAGTTCCAG
>NC_034593.1:112185982-112193640 GCF_900095145.1 Mus pahari | reverse complement strand
GAGAAGAGAAGAGAAGAGAGAAGAGAAGAGAAGAGAAGAGAAGAGAAGAGAAGAGAAGAGAAGAGAAGAGAAGAGAAGAGAAGAGAAGAGAAGAGAAGAAAGAAAAGAGAAAAGCAAAAGATGCCTTAGGGTTTCTTTAACTAATTTGAAGCTCAGCTGGTGGAGCCTTGCCCTGAAAGCATCCATTCCTATGTTCCAGGGCAGAATAGGAGGCCTCTCCTTATTGATACTTATCTCTTATCTCTTTTGGCACAAGCCTTGGTCATAACATTAAGTTTGCTGTGCTATTTTTTCTTCAAACTGTATTATTTTGTATTTCTTTCCATCCCCTTTTTTGACCCTTTTTCATAGTAGACCTTCAAAGCAGGCATGAATAATAACCATACTATAGGTTAAGTATTTGCTACCTTGAAGTCTTCTTTACCAAAGATGCTACTTTTTAATTTGGCCTCTGCCCGAGTTCTTAGGACAAGGACAGAAGATATCCAGATTCTTTGCCAAAATTGAGGAATGGCTTCTAGCTAGGTTGCTGTTAAGTTATTGCTTTCTTCAGAGTCCTTGTCAATCATGCCTCCACAGTCAACTTTTCTCTCAGAGCTGCCTTCCAGGCTCCTATGTGGATGGATTGCCTGCCGCATTCTGCTTACAGCATTCAAGCACTTTTCTAGCTCAGAGTTCCAATATTTCCCATATGCCTTCAAAAACTAACAGAATCAGGTTCTTCACAACAATAGTCCACTCCCTGGTACCAATTTCTATATTAGTTATTTCTGTTGCTAAGTCACCATGACCAAAGGAAAATTAATGAAGATAAACTTTATTTGGGTTTACGGTTTTAGAATAATAAAAGCCCATGACAGTAGAGGAGAGGCATGGCATTAAGTGGCAGGCAGTATGGCAAGGACAGGAAGCTAGTAGTTCTCACCTTGAATGAGAAGCATGAAGCAGAGAGAATGGACAGAAGATGGCGTCAGAAATGTATCTCAAACTTCATCCTCAGTGACGTACTTCCTCTGGCAAAGCTGCACCACATAAACCTTCCCAAACAGTGCTACCAACTGGAAACCGTGTATTCAAAACCACAAAACATTGGAGGACATTCCTTATTGAAACCACTACATAATTCATAAAAGATGAGCCTATAGTGTTTTTTTTAAATTTTTTGTTTGTTTGTTTGTTTTTATTTTTTAAAAAAGATGTAATGCAGGGAGGATTCCATCTTTTTGTATCTTAAAGAATAATTTTAGGAGTACTAGCATTAGTTCTTCTTTGAAGGTATGATACAATTATGTATTAAATGTAGCTGGCTTTGTTGTTATGGGTTTATCTAAATTATTTACTTCATTGTGGTTTAATTTTGCTGCATATCTAGACATAAATCTATCTCTTTTAAATTTTCCAGTTTAGTGTAATATAGGTTTTTTTTTTTTTAAATCTGTCCTTATGTTTCTTTGAATTTCTTTAATGTCCATTGTAATTTGAATTTTGGTCTCTTTCTTTTGTCAATGTTGTTAATAAATTCAAAGACCCAATTTCTATTATTTTTATTGGTTGTTTGTTTCTTTCCTGTGGGAGCCTGTATGAGTGTCTGCTTCTCCCCCTCAGGGTAGCCAGACATGTTGTACACTGGGCTGGACTAGAGAGGGAGAAGTTTAGATGGGCAGATGGGTGCAGACAGGATCTTGGTTGGTGGTAGGTGTATGACAAAGGACACACACTAGGAGCAGCTTTGAAGAACTGGTTGAGTTTATTGGGGACTGGACAGACACAGGCTATTTAAACCTTTAGGTGTAAGTAGAGATGACTGGGATGGGTGTACATTATTGACCAGGGCAGGGTGCTGGGGCTGCTCATTTGCATAAGGAAGAATTCCAAGTGCTGCTGGACATGTTGCACATGACTACCAGCTGCATGTCCTCCTCTGGTTAGGCAAAGGTGGGGGTCACAGGACTACTGTAGCAAAGTGAGGAACAATTCTTACTTCAGAGGATCTCAAGATGAAATTTCCAAGGTTTGGACATGCCTTGAACCCCACTCTTATTTCAGGCCTTTTCTTCCTGGTCCCACAGCTCCCTGGCTTCACATATAAGCAAGTTGTGAACTTACTGTGAACTATGGATAATGCAGAGTACAGGATGTTACTCCCAAGGGTGGCCTTCTAGAAAGAATTGCATAAAGTTTAAGTCAATGCACTTGAAAGCAAGGACGTAAAGGAACTGTCCTCATTATCTCTGTGGGGAAGACAAAGGCCTAGGAGGAAAATGTTGGCTTTTTCACATGATCAAAGATAACATTTGTAAGAAATAGCACAGGTATATTCCCTTACTCCACTTGTATTTGCTTAAGCTAACTGTAAACATTACCTCATGTTTTACTTCCTTTAATAATAAAAATGAGAAGTGCTTTGCACTACTCTGTGCTCAAATGCCTTGAACTCCCTGAGCCCCCTTCAGATCATTGGTATTTCCTTCAATTCACTGGTGAGGGGAGTCAACAGTCTCTATTGCATGAATGAATGCTTGTTTGTATGTATGAATGTATAATTTTTAGGCTTTCACCCGTATCTTTCCCTAGATATTCCCATGTGAAATAAACATGAAATTTTATTGTACTTTTGCTTCTCTTCAGGGATTCTATATCTTTTTTAAATTCTGATTTAATTTTTCAAATATTGAAATATTTTCAATATCTTAAATAGTTCTCAGTATTTCCATCAACTATTTGTGTTTCTGTGATCTTTGTCCATGCAATTATTCATTTCCTCTTTGAGTTCCTTGAACATATTTATATTTACTGTTTCAGAATCACTGTTTTATAAGCCACCTTTTTTTTAATCAAGTGTGTTAATTTATTATGGGATGATTCATTAACTACAAAACAAAGCAATAAAATAATATTACATATTTATTTAGTTGAATATAACTTTTAAATGAACATATCTAAAGGAAAAATCTGTTCAGCATTTTTCAATTTTTTGTAAGAAACCCAAGCTCTCAAATGTGTACATGTAATTAAATACTAGAAAGAGCTATGTCATACTATATGTCAGAAAGAGAAAAATGATAGATTTTCATTATTATTATTATTTTAATTCACATTTCAGCCCTCTTTGATGTCCTCTCCCAGTCCCCCCCACACACTTCCTCATCCCCCTTGCCTCCAAGAGGGAGCTCTCCTTCCTCCCCAACCCAGGTCTCTCCTTTCTCTGAGGCCTCAAGACTCTCAAGAATTAGGCTCATCTTCACCCACTGAGGCTAGACCAGAATTTGAGGTTTACTCAACATTTGCGAAAATGAATCAAGTTTATCAGACTACCATAATAAAGAGGTAAAAACACATGCATAAAAGTTTAGCTGTCAACCTCACACACCTGGAAAGACAGACTCTTTATTCAAGACCTGCCTCCATCAGACTGGATAGATGAATTTTAACCCAGCAGCATGGTTACTCTGGCCAGAGATCACATCCAAACACCTTCTAGGGCTATGTGACCTGGCTGGAATACAGACTCATCCTTAGAGCACAATTTAATCTCAAACAATGAAGTTGTTTGTAGAAGCAATCAACCATGTTTGAAAGCAGTGTCTAATTGAGTGGCAGGCAATGATAAATCAGAGAAAGGTTGGGCAGAATGACTCAGAGACAGGATACACCCAACTGTCATGAGAACACACAAGAAAGAAAGACAACTAAAGAGAGCAGTGCAAAAAGGGGGGTGGGGAGAGGAGGCAGTTTTACAGAGACAGGTTGCAGATGAAGACAGAAGAGCTAGAGAATGGGAAGGAGCAAAAAGTTTAGAACAGATTGCCAGAATAAGTTTGAGACCAAGAAGAACAATTTAGTCAGAAGCTGAGAGAGGCTGGTTTGAATCAGTCAGGTTGGAGGGGAGATTGGGTCAGCTCAGCTGAGTTGAACCAGACAGCCAGAGTTAAGATAGAAATAGAAATGGTGAGCTTATTCAGCAGTAAGCCTCTAAGATGACAATTACACCAGGCAAACAGAAGTTACATTTACAATAATGATCTGTAGCCATGTCTGTGGGACATTTTTACTTGCTAATTGATGTGCCTGGGCTCAGCCTATTATAGGAGGGCACCCCCAATCCTGGGCAGGTCCATCTGAAGGTGGACTGGAAGTAAGCCATTAACCAGTGTTTCTTTATGGTCCTTGCTTCAGTTTCTTAACCTGAAGTTCTTGCCTGAGCTCCTGCTCTAAGTTCCTTTGATACTAAACTGTAACCTGGAAGATATAATAAAATCTTTCTTCCATTAAGTTGCTTTTGGTTAGTGTTTTACCACAGCAACAGAAAGCAAACTAGAATAGTATATATACAAACATATATAAATTTCTCAAAACCCAATAAACTATATACTTTTAAACATGTTTGTTTGAATTATATATATCTTAATAAAAATTTAGTGAGAGTAGTTAGCTTCAGTATGGCCTTTATAGGACCATATCCACAGAACGGAGGTGGCCAGAGGATACTGCAATTAACAGTCTAACAACTTAGTCAAGGGGCTTTATAAGGAGTCTGGAAACAGACTTGAAAACATAGGGCTTTTTTTTTCCTGTTTCAGTCATTGCTATAAGTTACAATCAAAGCTATAAGGATTTATAGCTATCACCTTACTTCTAGTTTCCCAAACTGCATCCCAATTTCTTTACTACAGAACCCTTAAGAGAATTCTGTGGAAATAAATTCAGTATTAACCAAGTTGATAAGCTACAAACCACCTCAGAAACTGAATTACTTTCATTCTCTTTGTGAGAGAACCCAAGCCCGACAATTCCCTGCATCAGAGTTAGAAAAGGATGCCTGTAGTAAGTCACTGCAACCACTTTCGGCTGAGTACTTTCCACCTCATTTTACTTCCTAGTGTTTACCGCCTGGCTATTATTACTAGCATTTTGTAAACAAATAATTAGACACCATGCCAGGTTTCTATCTAGCTGAGCAGCCTTCTCCAGCAGGACGGAGGTCTTCCATAGCATAGTTGCTGTTATTATTGAGCTGTTTCTCAGGCTTGCCACCTAGGACCAGAAATATTAAAAAGAAAAGGGCACACTTCTGTTCATTATTCTTCTGGTGCTGTGAAATGGATTTGTAGTCATAAATAATGATTTTTTTCTACCAAGTTTAGATACTAGATGTGACTTTTCTTAGGTAGCTCATGAGCAACTCTAGCATATGAGTGTGCTGCTGCATAGAGAACATCCATTCTTACCCTGATAGCCTTATCCGTTCATGGCTTCCAAACTGTTTCTCAAGTTCTCTCTACTCCCTTTGATATTAACATCATTAATGTCTTCATTTGTAAATATACATATGTGTGTATATGGTACATATATAGTTTTCATTATCCTCTCATTGATTAATCACCAAATTCCATTACTACCCATCTATTCCATTTGAGACTAAACCTTCACAAGGTATTAGAAGAACATAAGCTGAGAGGGTGGTAAAGAGATGGTGAACAGGGCCACAGTGGCTCTTCTCCCATGAGTTGTACATTTCTTTCCATGCAAGACTCCAAAAGCCACGCCCTGTCCCAGCATAGCTCACCAAGCTTTTGCTCTCTTGAAATGACTTGCCACAGCTTCTAGCAAACTCAGCTGTTCCTCCCCATCACAGCAGTCTCCAATGAGAGGGGAACCGTCTCAGCATGACAATCTATATCTACACCATTCTTCAGGGTGCTTTCTTCCACTGCATTAATATCTTGCCTGTGCTTTTAAAAACGGCTTTCATAGTACCAGAAGGTACTTGGCAACCATTCTAAGGAGGAAGTCAACCAACAGTGCTACCCAGCTATGACATCTATGGCATGGTACCACTGTGGGCTCTGTAGTGGTATACATATTTTGATGGTAACCAACAACTCTCTAGTTGGATGTGAGACCCATTCAGCTGGAGGGATGGAACTGTTACTGGAAACCTAGCTAACTATGCAGTGCTAATGAAATTGTGGTTATTGGATGAAAATCTACAACTCCTAATGTACTAAACCAGCATAATTTGAAACAACAATCCATGGGCATTTGTCCTTGTACTTACAGATGCGTATAGTCATCTCTCATCAAGGAAGCTACTATACTTTTTGCAACAGACAGAAATCACTACCAAAACCAAACCCACAACCAATCAAAACGCAGAGCTTTGGAGCTCAGGCCCAATTGATAAATCTACAAAACACTCTTTTATCTAAGGCTCAGGGAACATAGACTGAGAAAGAACTGAAATATTTAAGAGTCAGAGTATCAGGGAGTTTTCTGTGAGAGTGTGTCTTCTAGAAACCTTAGAAGCTACACCTGCAAAGCCATACGAACTTGACCCCTGGAATGTGAGCTGAACAAGGATGACACCACTGAACATGCCAAACATAATGAGGAAAAGCCTCAACCACACAAAAAGAACTACAGGCAATGGAGTCAAAATGAGAGCAGAGGGGTAATCCTCCCCAGGGGAGAATACATCAGTTGGAGAATACATCAGTTGATGAAAGGTTATATACAAATAACATTACATGGCCTCAACTGATTATATTTAGGAACATATTAGTAGGTAAAAACACATATATGGGTGCAATAATAATTAGTGAAGAGGGGACCCTGAATTTGAAGCAAAGTGGGGAATGTTTGGAGGAAGTGAAGGGAAGGGAGAAATGTTGTAATTGAATTCCAATCTCAAAAATAAAGAACAACAATGACAAAAAAAATGATGCTGGCATTTCCAACCAGGAAATGTTACATCCTAATATAATTGTATTAATCCATTGTTCTTCCTTTGTTTCTTGGTTGCCTGTTCTCCTAAGTAATTTGTTAATGAAGCTTCACTTGTTTTATAATCTGTATAACTTCTGGCAGGTCATCTAATTCACGGGCAGTTGTAATGTTGGGAGGATGAACCCATATCTGAAATTCCATGCTGGATTTACAGCTTAGCTACTTACTCTATGATCTTGGGCTCGCTGTTTAATTTCTCTCTGCATCAGTGCCTTCATCTGGAAAGCACCGATAACAGCATTAACTCTCGAAGGGCAAAAGGAAGATTAAACAGTAAAACTCCTGGCATGAGCATTAGAATAGTCCCTGAAACACTGCTGGCTGCCAAGGAAATACCGACGATTATTATTGGCACTAAGGAAGTACTTGTTCCCTGAAAACAGAGGAACCCGTACACTAGAATAAACAAAATACTTAACAAAAATACAGGCAAGATGCTACTACTTCTGTCAAAACGTATAATCTCCGAAGTTTCTCCACATATCATGGTTACCTGGCAAACCTCCTATCCTGAAAACTCTTTAAGTGGTTCTTTCTCCACCGGAAGTGTTCATCTGCATAGACAAGCACATGTGAGGAAAACCAACCATGCTGATTGATCTCTGCTTGAATTCGGGGACACTGAGGGTGTCCTCAGAACCGTGTGTCCAGGCCATAACAGCCATCTTGCTTTCATAGTTCTTAGCTGGGTACTTCACACCTTCTTACATTCCTCTCCTTTCACTCTTTCTTCTTCAAAAGCGTCACATATATATATAATGATGGATTTAATAGAGAGATTTTGTTCCTAGAAAATACTTTGGCCCCTCAACCCATATAACATTCCCTTTTGCCCCTCTCTCATCTTTCCCAGCTCTCTCTCTCTCTCTCTC
>NC_034593.1:112163176-112185687 GCF_900095145.1 Mus pahari | reverse complement strand
AGAGAGAGAGAGAGAGAGAGAGAGAGAGAGAGAGAGAGAGAGAAAGGGACTGATGTATAACCTATCTTAATAGTAAGCATGAGTTTTTAGGCAACTCTGTACTACCCTGAAATATAATCTCTGGGTGTATTTACAGGATAAATATAACATGTTTATGCAGTAACTCTATGTTTAGCTTTTTAGAGGAACCTGCATATTGGTTCTCATAATGGCTGGACTTATTTGCAGTCCCACAGCAGTGTGTAAGAGTTCTCTCTCCTATTCATCCCCAGCAGTTTTTGTTGTTATTTGTGTGTGAAGGTCAGAAGGAAGACAACTTGTGAGTGTCTGTTCTGTTTCCACCATGTAGGTCCTGAGGACTGAACTCAAGTTATCAGGCTTAGCAGCAACCACCTTTTCCCTCCAAGCCATCTCACAGGTCTGTAGACCACCACTTTAAATGTCTGTCTTAGTGGTCATGCATTGCATCAGTTTGTGCTAATCTTAGAAGGTCTTTCTATCTGTATGGATCTGAGAAAGATGTCTTTCTTACATATAATTACCTTGGTTGGTGGTTATTTACTTTTAGGATTTAAAGTATATTGTTCTACTTTCCTTGATTTTAGGGGTATTGACAAGAGTTCTGATATTACTTGGATAGGTTTGCCTTTGTGAATAGTGTTTTTCTCTTGTGTTTATCATTGGGTTTTTTTTCCTCTGTAGTTTTAGCATTGCAACTATAATGTGTCACACTGAGTTTCTGTTCTTGTCATATCAATTTAGAATTATAAATGACTCTTGTACATGGACTTCATTTTTTCCTAGTTTGGGGGGAAATTTCTATTATAATAAGTAGTTTTCTGTATCTTTATTTTATATCTCAGCTTCTTCTACTACACATAATTTTTTTTTTTTTTTTGGTTTTTCAAGACAGGGTTTCTCTGTATAGCCCTGGCTGTCCTGGAGCTCACTTTGTAGAGCAGGCTGGATTCTTAAATTGGTTCCTCCTTGATCATATCAGAGAGGTCTTGTAAGCTGTGGTCATACTTGTTTTATTGTTTCTTTATTAATGTCTTTGTAACAAACTTTTCCTGGGGAGACACAGCACACATGCATACACAAATGCACACACACACACACACACACACACACACACACACAAAACCCTACTCACCCCAGAAAGTGAATCCACCAGAAAGTAAAATAATGACTGTATCAAAGTCCAATTTAGTAAATCAGTAAGTTTGTATTAACAGAAATAGGAGTGAAGAGTTACAGGGACAGAGACAATTCATAAAAGCAGTTGTATTGCCTAAAAAGTAGCCCTCCAGAGGTGACAATGTGCAAAAGCTGCAGTCCCAACAGTGTGCAGGTACCTTGTCAGCCTAAACCTAGCCTGAGCCTCTAGACTTTACAGCTCCTTGGTTATCTCATTCCTCAACAGTTGTTGGTTTGTTTTATCAAGTTGGAGAGGAGACTATGAGAATCTGTGATGTTTCTGCTTTTCCAGATATGGCCTTTTGTCCACATTCTGAGAATCATGGGTCTCACCTCCCTTCCTAGAACAAATATTTCAGTTTGAAAGAGACTGCTATATAACATGTCTGAAGGTAATATTTCCTCACTATGTCTTCTATTGTTGATATTCCATCTTCTACTTTTTCTATTATATTAATGGTTCTTTTTATTCTGTTGTTTTATTTTATTTCTTGAGTTATTTATTCCCAACCTTTCTCTCTGTGCCCTTCCAGCCCCCACCTTCACCAAAAAAAAAAAAAAAAAAAAAAAAAAAAAAAAAAAAAAAATCTCAGCAGCTAGGCTGAATTTCTCATCCATGTTTCTGATTTTTTTTTTATCCAGGTTTTGAATTGATGACTATATATTGTTCATTTACCAGTTTGTATCCTCTATGAAGTCAGTGATTAATCAAGCTCTTTATTTTTGATTTAGTATTCCAAACACTTTACTCTAATTGGATTTGGCCATAATCTTCTGGAGAAGTCATCCATCCTGTGTCTCCTGTGTTTCTGTCTTCTGATGCACACACTGCTGGGCTGGGCTGGGCTGGACTGGGCTGGGCTGGTCGAGCAAGGACAGCATTTACTTCAGGAGCTTCCCTGCTCTCCCCAAATTCCAAGAGCTGTTGCTGACATGGTAAGACTCTCACTCAGACTAAAGAAAACAAGAACTGGCTAGTGTTCTAAACAAGGGACACCTCCCTAATATACTAAGGAGCCATGGCAGGGTGGGAGTGAACAGTAAACTGGTCCCTGAGACCTGGAGGACTAGTCTCAGAGCTGTCATGTCCTGTTCTGCAGAGAATATTCTGCCAGAGGGAGGAGACTGGAAATTAAATGTTCTGCTGAACCCAAGCTTAAAGCTTTCTGTATCATGGGCTGGTAAGATGGCTAAGTGGGTAAATATGCTTGCCACCAAGCTTGACAATCTGAGTTTAATCCATAGAACAAACATGGTAAAAGAAGAGAACTGATTCCTGCACACACACACACACACACACACACACACACCACAAACATCTAAACACATACATGCACACACAAAAAAATTTTAAAAAGGAAGAGAGAAAGAAAGAGACAAAGAGAGGAGGGAGGGAGGAAGGAAAGAAGAAACAAAGAACGAAATAAAAAAAAAATGTAAAGTTCTCATTCCTACTGGCAATAAATCATGTAGCCAAAAGGTAACTGCAGAGGCCCTGGAGGCTGCTGAATGAAAACTCAGAGTGATAAATAAAGAAAAACATCAGGCTGATAATTTAGGTCTCGAGGCATTAAGTCCACAGGCCAAGGAGAGTGCTGGCCCAGGATTCAGGGTTATAAGCCCAGTTCTCATCAGGTGAATTTTGCTCCTTGCCACTGTGTTAAGGCCTCTAATCACTGGGCCTTCCCAGCCCTGGCGTCCTGCAGCATTCATTTCTCAGTGGGCTGACTTTTAGCGTACCTCAAAAGACATTGCTCACCCAGAGACCGAGGCACGGTGCCCCTATTTCCTTCAGGTGTGATTGTTGCTTGTGTACAAGCCTAAGAGTAGGTCATTCTCAGAATAAACCCTCAGTCAAGATTTCACCTGTCTAAAATCCTCTTAAGACAACAGTTGTCAACCTGTGGGTTTTGACCCATTTGGGGGGGGTCACATATCAGATATCTTACATATCAGATATTTACATTATGATTCATAACAGTAGCAAAATTATGGTTGCAAAGTAGCAATGAAATAATTTTGTGGTTGGAAAATCATCACAACATGAGGAACTGTATTAAAGGTCACAGCGTTCGGAAGGTCGAGAACCAAGGCTCTATGAAATAGAAATGAGAGAATAAGATTCACCTCCTGTACCAATTCACAACATAGAAGTTACTGCTACATCTAAATCCCCCAAGTCAAGTCTTGGGCAAACTCTGAGTTTTTCCTGTATCCAATGCTGACCTCTAGCCTCTCTTCACGAGGCGTGTTTGGCTCCCCACTAGAGTTGAAGTTGGAGCCAGGAACACTTTCTTGCATGTATTGTGCAGTCCCCCTTTATCTTTCAGTTGTCACTTTATCTCTAGTGCGATTTCTTACGCCCTTCTTCTCTTTATGTCACTGGATCAAACACCATCCTTTTCCTTACAGATCCCTCTCATTCACAGGACCCCAGCACCTCATCATCACCATCATTACTATCATCGCCATTTGCAAGCCAAAAGGTTGTTCCAACTCTCCATCAAGTACAGTTATCAAGTTCAGTTTTCTGAAGACCACAAGTTAGCTGTCTTGTGTGTGTGTGCTTTGTGCAACGTTTTTGACAATCCTCATATCATTCCAAGGTTTTCCTTATGATGTTCTCTGATGGTATATGATCTACCGCCTTAACCCCACTATTACAATTGCTCCAAAGATGATGTGAGCCATGTATAGAGAAGATGGCAAACAAAATAAATAATGGCTGTCTTCCTACTGTTCCAATGCCTGGTATCCTGCACATATGTCTATATACCCTTTTAAGTTTCCCAATTTCCTGAGAAAACCACTGTTGAAATCATGCCAATTAATCTCTTTATAATGGCCTCTAAGTGTCAGCGTGAAGGAAGTACAGAAGCACACCCCTCACTTGAAACCAACAGCCAGAAATGATTCCGTTTAGTGAGTGAACCATGTTGAAAGCTTGGCACCTTGAGCCAATTAGACACATTGTGAATGCAGAGGAAACATTCATGAAAAAAAAAAATCAAAAGTGCTATTTCAATGAATTCATGAATAATAAAAAAGCAAAACAACCTTATTGCTTGTGTAAAAAGACAGTTTTAATGGTTTGTGGAGACCAAACCAGTCACAATAGTTCCTTAAACTAAAATCTAATCCATAACAGGGTAAAGTCTTTTTGATTTATAAAGACTTGGAAATGGGAAGAAGCTATACAAGACAGAGATTGAAGTTTAACGGAGATCAGTTCATGATACTAAAGACAGAAACCATCACAACTATAACATCCTAGTGCAAGATTAAGCAATGAGTGCTGATACAGAAGCTTCAGGAAGGTTGCTGGGAAATGGCCCTGTAATTGATGGTTACTGTTAAGCACCAGAGTTTCCTTTTTAACTTTTTAATTCTATTTTTTATTTTATTTTATTTTATTTTATTTTATTTTATTTTATTTTATTTTATGAGGGCTTTGCCTGATGCATGTATGCATACCAGTTGCAGACCTGGTATCAAGGGAGACCAGAAGAGGATATTATATTCCCTGGATCTACAATTGTAGATTAACATGAGCCACCGTGTGTGTGTGCTGTGAATTAAATTTGGGTCTTCTAAGTGAGGAGCAAGGGCTCTTAACCCTCTTCTGAGCCATTTCTGCAGTCCCCAATTTTTAACACAACTAAAACAGTCTTCTCTTGAAAGTTGACATCTAAGATTTTCACAGCCATAGAGGAGAAACTGCTTGCTGGATTCAAAGCTTCAAGAATATACTGAATCTCTTTAAAAGACTAATAAAGATGGTGAATTAAAGTCAAATTCAAGACTCATTTACCAACCCCTGCCAAACTGTAGCATATAATATTCGATCCTCTCTGCATATGCTTTATAAATAGAAAAACAGACACTAGTGTGTTGGTTAGCCTTGTTAGCTTTACACAAACTAATGTCACCAGAGAAGAAGGGACCTAAGCTGATGATTTCTCTCCATCAAATTGGACTCTGACCATGTATGTGGGACATTTTCTCCATTAATGATTGATATAGGAGGTCCTTGCCTTCAGTGAATGGTTGCACCCCTGGGGCAGGTGGTTCTTTATTTAAGACAACATGCTAAGCAAACCATAGAAATCAAATCAATAAGCAATATTTCTACGTAGTCTCTGCTTCGGTTCCTGACTCTGGGTTTCTCATTGATGATGTACTGTAACCTATAAGCCAAATGAACCTTTTTCTCTCTAAGTTGTTTTGACCATGATGTGTATCATACACACTGAAAACTGACTGGAATACCTGTATTATGTTACATCCTCTTACAACATGCTTAACTGAATAATTTCAGCACATTCTTCAGATTTACTGCTCTGGGGAAAAAAAAAAAAAACGAAAAAACGATTCTTTAAAAGCAATAATGTCCATTGTCAATTAACCTGGGCCCACAAGAGCTCCGAGGGAGGTGTATAATGAGAGTAACGCTGGACATATGCTTGCTAACAGGTCAATTCCATAGACAGTAGAGTGAATTTAACCTTTCAGTCTTACATATCACAAAACTATACCTGCCAATGGCGGTGTATCCATTGTTCTGGGGAAAGTGGACTGAAACCTTCTGGAAAGTATTCTCCATTCTATGCTCTTCTAAAGATATAAATGTCATCAGCTGATGAAGTTCATATCTGTAACCCCACCACTTAGAGGGGCATAGGACAGAAGACAGCCAGTGTGAGGCCAGCCCAAGCTACACTCTTCCTCAAAATCATTCAAAGGAAGTCAGCATGCTTTATTAATAGGAGTTTGGGAGAAGTCTATTGTTTACTGATTGCTTTGAGAAACTCTAAAACTCAAAAAATGAGTGACCACAGATATGGTGGGAGTAAAAAACTGCAATAGAGAAGCAGACTAAGTATTTGCTGGTGGTTACTTGAGATGGAGTCAAACCTTGTGAAGATTCTGTGACTTTTCATGAAATGGATTTGAATATTGCCCAAATTTTGTGGATAAAGCAGCAACGTGGTCCCTTCCTTGACTATTATTCTAAAAGTCACAAGGACTTTTGGAAAGGGACATTAGTGTTAACTTCAACTGAAATCTACCATCTGCATGAGCATCTAGCAAGAGCCCCAGCACTGAAAGAACTTACTTCAGTTCTGAAAGGAGGTCTCTCCTGTGGGCTATGATTTCAGATATTAATGTCTCCCGTTGGTCACCAGGCTGTGTTGCTCCTGGGAGATGACAGAATCTTTAGGATGTAGATCCTAGATGGATAAATTTGTCATTCTTTGTCTGCCCTTTGAGGTAGTTATTAAGATCCTCAGTTCTCATTCTTCCTCTCTGAATCCCAGTCACCAAATCTGTCTCTGTTTTGATGTTCTGCCTCCCTATGATAACCCTCTCCAAACACAAAACGTCTTCAAGTGACCGTGAACTGAAATCATATGCCACAAGAAACGTTTCCTTCCCATTTTAAGTCACTTATCTTGGCTATTTTATCAGAATTAGTGAAAGCTGAATAACGCAGTAAGAACATGAAACCGCAGCATACTACAAAGGAATCACTCCTCAAAGTCAATCAGTGTCGCAGACACCTCTGTTGTCTTCTCTTGAGAAGCATCCACGCTACTGCAATCATCAGAATGGGGGTCTCTGATCTGTCAGTAGCCACCAGCATCAGGCAACGCACTCTTGATAACAGCAAAACCCATAACTTATTATAAATTTAGACCGTCATTAAAATTTTCTGACAGAGAAAATTTCAAGATTAGAATATATACATTTTAAGAAGGTGCATTTAGTGAGTCATTCATTTACTGAGCACATAATTGTGTAAAAGTACTTTTTATACAGTTGTACATTATTTTCTGAATTTATTTACTATTTCATATATTACATCCTGACTACAGTTTTCCCTCTGTCCTCTCTTCTCATCCCTTCACCACCACCCCCCCAGCCTACCCCTGCATCCACCCCTTTTCCAAGTCCCTTAAGAAAAGAACAGGCTGTCCAAGTATATCAACCAAACATGATAGCAAGTTACAATAAGACTACGCACCTCCTCTCATACTGAGGCTGGAAGAGACAACTCAGTAGGAGAACAAGGGTCCCAAAAGCGGGCAAACTCATCAGAGACGCCCTTGGCACACTCCCACTGTTAAAGTCCCACAAGAAGATCAAACTACACCTCTGTAATATATGTGCAGAGGGTCTAGGTCTGACCCATGTAGGCCCCCTGATTGGTGACCCAGTCTATTATGAGCCCCCATGAGACCAGATTAGTTGGTTTTGTTGTTCTTCTTGTGTGTCCTTGACCCCTCTGGCTCCTAAAATCCTTTCTCCCCTCTTCAGTAAGCCCTGCCTAATGTTTGGCTGTGAGTCTCTGCATCTGTTTCCATCAGTTGCTGGATGGAACCTCTCTGATAACAACTGAGCTAGGAACCAGTCTATGAACATATCATTTCCTTGATTTTCTTTTCACTTGTGTTTGGTTCTATTCTAAGTCTCTGGGCTAAGCAGCTTCTGGCACTCCATGCAGTGTCAAGAATGGGCTCCCTCTAGTGGCATGAATCTCAAGCTGGACCAGCCATTGGATGGCCTCTTTCACAATTTCTCTGTCACCTTTACCCCTACACATGTTGCAAGCAGGACAGATTGTAAGTAGAAGGTTTTATGGCTTGGTTGGTATCTTTTTTTAAATATTAAATATTTTCTTTATTTGCATTTCAAATGTTATCCCCTTTCCTAGTTTCCTCTCCAAAAATCCCCTATCCCCTCTCCCTCCCCTTGCTCCCCAACCCACCCACTCCTGCTTCCTGGCCCTGGCATTCCCTTATACTGGGACATAGAACCTTCACAAGACCAAGGGCCTCTCCTCCCATTGATGGCCTAGTCAGCCATCCTCTGCTACATACACAGCTAGAGACATGAGTCCCACCATGTGTTTTCTTTGATTGGTGGTTTAGTCCCTGAAGATGGCCAGCGCAGTCTCTGTATTCCCCCATTACCAAAAGTCTTAGCTAGGGTCACCTTCCTGGATTCCTAGGAGTTTCTATTGCACTAGGATTCTACCTCACCCCCTAAGTGTCCCCCAATTCCAGTTGTCTCTCCCAGAACTCTCTCCCTTCATCTTCCTCTAACTTTCTCCCTCCTGGTCTCATTTCTACTAGCCCCCAGTTCACCTGCCATATCTATTCTATTTCCCCTTCCCAGAGACAGTCATGCATCCCTCCTTGAAGTATTTTTATAAGCTACAGGAGAGTGAAAATTCTACAACTACCTTTGTTGTGATGGCCACTTTACTATGGCAGCCTCCAAGCAAACCCACAGAACCTAGGATACATGTCTGCACTTACATGTAGGAATCAGTACCTATAGTCACCCAAGCAGAAAGGGACAATGTGCAAAACTTTAAATAATTTGAAGACTCAGCTCTCCTAAAAGAGGGTGTTACTGACAGGCAGACATGGTTGGATGAACCATCTGAGAGAGGGAGGGGAGGAAAAAAGGAAAGGAGGGAGAGAGGAAGAGAGAGAGAGAGACAGAGACAGAGACAGAGACAGAGACAGAGACAGAGACAGAGACAGAGACAGAGAGAGTTGGTCTTGAGAGCATAGCCATAGAATACTCAGGAGGCCTGCTCTATGCAAATAAGAGACCACAGAACAGGAGTCAGACCTACTAAGAGAGACATGCGGATAAAGTACTACGAAGACACAGAGAATCAACTGCCAACCTGATGTTTAGAATTGTTATAAAAACCCAAACATCATAAACTCTTTCCCACATTTTCATTCACGTTCATTCAGTAAGCATGCAGTGGCAAGATGGGGGCGGGAGAGCGTGAATAAAAGTAAATTCATACAGCCAGCCAGTTAGACCAACACCATTTATTGAAGATGCTTTCTTTTTTCCATTGTATATTTTTGGCATCTTTGTCAAAGATCAAGTGACCATAAGTGTGTGGTTTTATATCTGGCTCTTCAGTTCCATTCCATTGATGAAATGTCTTCTCTGTACCAAATATCATGCAGTTTTTATCACTATTACTCTGTAGTAAAGCTTGAGGTCAGGGATGGTGATCCCCAGCTGTTCTTTTATTGTTATGAATTGTTTTCGCTATTCTGGGTTTTTCGCCTTTCCAGGTGAATTTGAGAATTGCTCTTTCTATGTTTTTGAAGAATTGTGTTGGGATTTTGATGGGGATTGCATTGAATCTATAGATTGCCTTTGGTAGGAAGACCATTTTTACTGTGTTGATTCTGCCAATCCATGAGCATAGGAGATCTCTCCATTTTCTGAGATCTTCTTTGATTTCTTCCTTCAAAGACTTGAAGTTCTTATCATACAGATTTTTCACTTCCTTAGTTACAGTCACACCAAGGTATTTTATATTATTTGTGACTATTGTGAAGGGTGTTGTTTCCCCAAATTCTTTCTCAGCCTGTTTATCCTTTGTATAAAGGAAGACTACTGATTTATTTGAGTTAATTTCATATCTGGTCACTTTGCTGAAGTTGTTTATCAGTTGGAGTTCTCTGGTAGAATTTTTATTTTTTATTTTTTATTTTTATTTTTTTAATTAATTAATTTATTTATTTTTGATTTAATTTTATTTGTAATTCATTTTTTATACTCTATATTCCATTCCCCGCCCCTCCCCATCCACCCTCTGACTCCTCTACATCCCACACCTCCTCCCTACCCTACCCTGTCTCCACATGAATGCCCCATCCCCCACCCCACCTGACCTCTTAATTCCATGTTTTTATTTTAACCCCAGCTGTGGGATATGGGGCTGCTTCAATTTGTTACACTCATTAACTATGATTTTCTAGTGCTCTCATGGGGTATGATTTTTGCTAGGTACATATAGTTTAATTCTGGGGACTCTGGAGAGATTATGAATTTGAGAGTCCCTAGAGGGCCTGTAGCTCTTCCCCCTCTATTGCTGCCCACACTGCTGCTGGTTCATTGAGTTTGCTATTGCTGGTTTACTGGACTGCTGGATATTCTGTCAATGAAGGCTTGACTTGTCCCCAAGAAATCTGACAAACCTAAAGAGGTCTACACCCCCTTTTTCCTTCTAATGTTCTTTCTCTCCTACCTAGTGTTAGGGGGTTGGAAGGGATCAAGATGGCAAAAGGTTGGAAGGGAGGTAAAGGGATAAGAACACAGTAAAATCGTAAAAAACAAAACAAACAAAACACTGCCAACAGTATAGGTGTTGTCTTCAGCAACAGGGCTTTATCATCAGCCTTTGTAAAGAGACACCAATAACTTTGGCAATAGCCTGGGTTGTTTGGGGTTCCCACGGGACCCCTTTAGCCAACAACTCAGATGTAACCCATTCCCAGTATTGTGAGCTTAATTTGATAGCAAGAGCTGACTAGTTGGGTCTCGGTCTCTACCATTATTTGGCAATTTCTTTTAGATTACCTCCATATATCTATATATGACAGGAAGCTTCTACTGTATTAGGTTCCCATACAATCTGTCAAATGGCACTTAGTTTTAGCTGTGCGTTACTGTATTTTCTCCTCCCTTCCCTTCCCTTCCCTTCCCTTCCCTTCCNATTAGCCATCAATCTTTCTTTTCTTTTCTTTTCTTTTCTTTTCTTTTCTTTTCTTTTCTTTTCTTTTCTTTTCTTTTCTTTTCTTTTCTTTTCTTTTTTCTTTTCTTTTCTTTTCTTTTCTTTTCTTTTCTTTTTTCTTTTCTTTTCTTTTCTCTTCTCCCCTTCCCTTCGCTTCCCTTCCCTTCCCTTCTTCCCTTCCCTTCCCTTCTTCCCCTTCCCTTCCCTTCCCTTCCCTTCCCTTCCCTTCCCTTCCTTTCCCTTCCTTTCCCTTCCCTGTTTGATACTCCCACTCCAGTCCTTCCTGCTCATCCATCCATATCTATTTATTCTATTTCCAAGGGAAATCTACCTCTCCCTCCCAGTCCTTTACTCTCAAACTAATCTCTCTGTATATGGTTTGTAAACTGCTTATCAATGACTCGATAGCTAACAGTCACATACAATATTTGTCCTTAGGAGTCTGGGATGTCTCACTCAGGATAATTTTTCTATTTCTATCCATTTACCTACAAATTTCATTATTTTCTTTTTTAACGATTGAGTAGTATTTCACTGTTAAATGTACCACATTTTGTTGTCCATTCATGCATTGACAGACATCTGGGCTGTTTCCTATTTCTGGCTATTATTAATGGAAAAGGAATGAACACACTTGAGCAGGTATCTCTGTAGTAGAATAAAATGCCCGTCGGCATGTCCCCAAGCAGTGTAGCTGGATCTTGTACATAGGTTCTCAACTTCCTGAGGAAATGCCACATTTCTTTTCACAGCGGCTGTACAAGTTTGCGCTCCCACCAGAAATGGATCTGTGTCTCTCACTCTAAATCCCCATCAGCATAGGCTATGTTTTATTTTATTGATCTTGGACACTCTGACTGAGATAAGATGAAATCTCAAAGTAATTTTGATCTGCACTTCCCTGGTGACTGAGGATGTTGAACATTTCTTTAAGTGAGTCACATCTATTTGAGTTCCCTCTTTTGAGAATTCTGTTTAGATCTGTACTCCATTTTTAAATTGAGTCATTCATTTTCTTGATTTCCAAGGGACATTGTATACTAGCTCTCTGAAAGAGACATGCAATTGCTAAAAAAAATTTCCAGTTCTATAGCCTGGCATATTGTCTGAATGATGGTGTTCTTTTTTCACACACAAGCTTTTCAATTTCGTGAAGTTCCATTACTTAACAGTACCTGTGCTACTGTTGTTCTGTTCAGAAAGTCTCCTCTTGTGCAAATGAGTTCAAAAGCTATTCTCTATTTTCCCTCCTATCAGATTCAGTGTATCTGACCTTGAGATCTTTGATCCATTTGGAGTTGAGGGTGATAGTATGGATTTATTCTCATTTTTCACAATACAACCATCCAATCTGACCAGTACCATTGATGAAGATGATGGCTTTTTCTCCAGTGTGTATTTCTTCTTTATCAAAAATCTGGTGTTCATGGGTGGGTCTTCATTATTTCTGGTTCTTCAAAACCAATACCATGTTGTTTTCATTGATACAACTCTATAAGACAATTTAGTATTGTAGATGGTGATACCTCCAGCAGTTCTCTTATCACTCAGAATTATTTTAGCTTTCCTGAGCTTCCTGTGCTTCTATACAAAGCTAAAATTGTCCTTTCAAGATTTATGAAGAATTGTGTTGAAATATTAATGGGTATTGTATTGAATGTGAAGATTATTTTCTGTAGGATGGCAACTTTTACTATATTAATTCTACTGATCCACAAACATGGAAGCTCTTTCAATCTTCTGATATCTTCATCAATTTCTGTCTTCTATGTCAATGTTTTTATTATAAAACTCTTGTAATTATGTGGTTAGAGTTACCTCAAGATATTTTGTATTTCTTGAGGCTATTGTGAAAGGTGTTCTTTTACTGATTTCTTAGACAATTTGTCATTTGCATATAGGAAGGCTCCTGATTTTTTGTGTTAATTTTGTATCCCACTTCTTTGCTGAAAGAGTTTATCAGCTATAGTAATTTCCTAGCGAGGATTTTAGGGGCCCTTATGCATACTACCACATCATCTGATTTTATCAAAGGTCTTTTTTGCATCTAATGAGATGAGCATATGCCTTTGTCTTTCAGTCTGTTTATATGGTAGATTACATTTATTGATTTATGTATGTTGAACCATTCCTGAATCTCTGGGATGAAGTCTACTTAATCATTGTGGATGAACTTCTTGGATTAGGTTTGCAAGTGTTTTATTGAGAATTTTGACATCTCTGTTCATTAGGGAAATGGTCTATAATTCTCTTTCTTTGTTACGTCTTTATGTGGTTTAGGTATTAGAGTAATCAAGGTCTCATAAATGGAACTGGGCAATGTTTCTTCTGTTTCTATTTTGTTTTATGTATTGAGATTTGCTTTGTGTCAATTTTGGACGTGGTGTGTTTCAGAGAAAGTTCTATGAGCTTCTGAAAATATGTATATTTTATATACATACATATATATGAAAATATGTATATTATATATAATACATATAAATGAGACTTTTAAACTCTTTTTAAAGTTATTTTATTTATTTACATCCCAGAAGTTACCCCCCTCCTGGTCTCTTCCCCTAGAGTTCTTCATCCAGTCTCCCCTCCCCCTTGCCTCTGAGAGGGTGCTCACCCAGTCTCCCTCCCCCATCCTCAGCATCCCCCTTCCCTGGGGCATTAAGTAACTACAGGATTAGGCTCATTCTCTCCCACTAGGGTCAGACAAGGCTGTCCTCTGCTATATATGTGCCAGGGGCCACTGATCAGTCCATATATGCTCTTTGGTTGGTATCTTAGTCTCTGGGAGTTCCTAGGGATCTGGTTTAGTTGGCACTGTTGGTCTTCCTATGGGGTTGCCATCCACTTCAGCTCCTTCAATCCTTCCCTTAACTCTTCCACAGGGGCCCTCTACCTCAGTCCAATGGTTGACTGTAAATATTTGCATCTATCTCAGTCAGCTACTGGTAGAGCCTCTCAGAGGACAGCCATGTTAGACTCTTGTCTGCAAGTACAACATACCATCAGTAGTAGTGTCAAGGTTTGGTGCCTGCCCATGGGATAGATCCCAATTTGGGCTGGTCACTGAATGGCCTTTTCTTCAGTCTCTGCTCCATTTTTGCCCCTGCATTTCTTTTAGACAGGAACAATTCTGGGTCAAAATTTTTGAAGGTGGGTTGGTAATCCCATTCCTCCATGGGGTGGGGGCTGTCTATCTACTGGAGGTGGTCTCTTCAGGTTCCGTAGCCACACTATTGGGCACTTTGACTAAGGTCATCCCCGTTGAGTCCTGGGAGCCTCTCACATCCCAGGTCTCTGGGACTTTCTACAGATTCTCCCATCTCCTACCCTGTCAGTAGCCATAATGGGACAAGCTAATAATTAGGTGATCATCCTGAAATGACCTGCTTTGGATTATTATATAATCTGTGACAGGTGTGCCCTTATTAAACAAGGTTATACAGGATTCATTTTAGAAAAGATTCCCGCTATTAATATGCTTTTCCTGTATTATTAAACAAATATAATAATCACTAAGTAATAGCACACCCCTTTGGAGAGGATCTCTGCAGATCCACAAAGATGTACTGCCTTATAGTTATGCTATATAGATAAAAAGATGACTTAAGTTCTTATGTTGATCCTATAAGAATTCCTAAAATTATATCTGTGATTATTAAGCTCTTTTATAACAGGACTGATATTAGGTCCTTTTCTGACAGGTAAAACTGTAATGAGATCTCTGCTAAGTGTCACCAGTTAATTGCTCTTAGATGGTAACCAGACTTTCTCCTACTTAGAGCACATTCCAAGAGGTTATAAAACAATTAACCAAAAGTCATAAAAAGGGAATAATGATTTATTATAGGTGCTAGACAGAAGATAAAATATTAACTGGATTTATCTATACAAAACTTCACTTATAACTTAGTTATGGTTTTAAATCTTTGGTGAACCTGTGGTTCTAAGACAGGTGATGGATGTTTAGCTAGATAACTACTCCTAATGGATATGCATGTAAACATTCTCTGTTGTAAACTTCTATTTCAATTTATGATCTGATTTTCTGTGTAAACTTTTGATGAACTTTTTGACATGTGATCATGTATTCTGAAAGATGTTTAAGGGCTGAGGACAGAGAGAGGAGTCAGGACTGAGGGACTGGGGTGAGAGGAATGGAGGTGAGAAGAACTGAGCTGAGAGAGGAACTGAGCTGAGAGAGGAACTGAGCTGAGAGAGGGACTGAGCTGAGAGAGGGACTGAGCTGAGAGAGGGACTGAGCTGAGGAGGTTTTCAGACAGAACACTTTTAAGATTAGAAGGAGAACGCAGAGTGGAATAACTTAGAAACTATAGGTAACATAAAATACTAAAAGAACACTGTGCAGAATGCAGAGGGAAAGAGGAAAGAAGATGCTGCAGAGAGCAGAAGAAGCAGGCAGGCTTCTCCTTACCATGGGACAGAACAGATCCCATGGTAAGGACAAAGCAGGCTTAGTCTTATTAAAAGAAGCAAAGCTCTTTTTCTTACAAACATGGGTTTAATTCATTTAGCATTAGAATGGTAGAAGCCTTTTCTTTCCCTATGTAATAAAGATTGGAGCTCATTTTTCATCCAGAATGAGTGAGTTCTTTCTGCACTAGTGTTTGGTCTTTTGCTCCAAATGCACATGTAAGTATGGATATGTGTGTAAGTATGTAATTGTGAGAAAGCATGCAAGCTGGACCTAACTGTGTTTGAAGAGAAACGTATAAATGAATAAATGAGCATGCATGAATCTGTATATGAACTTATGTGAGATTATGCAAATTTGCTTATGTAAAAGTGTTTCCTTCTGCGAATGTTAATCTCTTCTCCTGGTTCAATAGAAGTTTATTGCTCCAAACTTGCCCCTAGCCTGACAAGCAAGAGGCATCAGGACAATAGGGAAAAGGCTCTAGAAATTAATCCTTTACTTAATCTCCTGCTGTTTTAGGATGAGGTGCTAAGTGCCTGAGACTGTAGTCTCTGCCCTCAGAGGAATGCAGAAGGCAGGTCAGCTACAGTAGCATAGTAACTTAGACTTAAATAAGTAAACTTTTTATTATACAGCAACCCTAAATTTCTTGTAAGACAAAGTCTTACCCCAGAATCTCCTAAGACAAAGTCTTACCTTCCTTCCACCTATGCTCTTCCCCCTCTGCTGCCTCAAGAAGAACTTAAAGAAGAACCCCATGCTGGGGCTGGCTTCCCCCCCCCCACTACCCCAGGAGCTGCATATTTTTCCATGTAGTCTCCTGGCCCTCTGGGCTTTCTTTCCTGTCTCCCCCCCATACCTGATCCTGCCCCCTTTTCCCTCCCCCTCCTCTCTCCCATCCAGGTCCCTCCTTCCCTCTGCCTTTTGTGATTATTTTGTTTCCCCTTCTAAGTGGAATTGAACCATCCTCATTTGGGTCTTCCTTCTTCTTAAACTTCTTGTGGTCTGTGGGTTGTATCGTAAGTATTCAGTACTTTTCGGCTAATATGCACTTATCAGCATGGTATGTACTCACTGATAAGTGAAGGTTTATTCTTTTATGTTTGAGTGAAATATTCTGTAAATATCTGTTAGGTCCATAGTTTGTGATGTCAGTTAGCTCCAGTATTTCTCTGTTTTTGTGTTTGTTTGTTTTTGTTTTTGTTTTTGTTTTTGTTTTTCTGGATGACATAACTATTGGCCAAAGTGGAACATTGAAATCTTCCACTAACAGTGTGTGAGGGTCAATATGTTATTTAAGCTGTAGTAGTGTTTCTTTAATGAACCTGATTGCCTTTGCATTTAGTGTGTAAGGTTAAGAATTGAAATATCCTCTTAGTGGATTTTTTCCTTTGATGAGTAAGTATGTAGTATCCTTTTAAGTCTCTTCTGACTAGTTTCAGTTTACAGTCTATCTTAGC
This sequence comes from Mus pahari, assembly GCF_900095145.1. Lineage (NCBI taxonomy): Eukaryota > Metazoa > Chordata > Mammalia > Rodentia > Muridae > Mus > Mus pahari. The sequence goes on along the minus strand of NC_034593.1, from coordinate 112,169,039 downwards.
AAAACTTAACATGGCTACACCAGCTTGCTTCTTAGGTGCTTGAAATATCCTTTTCTATTTACCCTGAGGTAATGGCTATCCTTGATGTTTAATTGTATTTCTTGCATACAGCAGAATGATGGATCCTATTTTTTAATTCATTCTGTTAGTCTGTGTCTTTTTATTGAGGAACTGAGACCACTAATATTGAGAGTTATTAATGTGCAGTACTTGTTGATTTTTGTTGTCTTGTTATCGTAATGTGGTCCTTTCCCCTGTTTAATTTATTGTTCTGATATTACTTTTCCTTGTGTTTTTTGGATATAGTTAACCTCTTCAGGTTGAATTTTCCTTCTAGTGACTTCTGTGGGGCTGAATTTGTAAGTAGCTATCGACCAAATTCGTTCTTAGTCATAAAATCTCTTTGTTTACCTATTGTGATTGAAATTTTTGCTGGGTATAGTAGCATAGACTGGCATCTGTGGTCTTTTAGAGTTTGTAGAAAATCTGTCTAGAGTCTCCTTTGGGGGAAAAAAAGAGGGGTTATCCTAATAGGTCTTCTTTTATGTGTAACTTTGTAGTTTTCTATTGCAGCTTTTAATATTCTTTGTTCTGTACACATAGGATTTTGATTAATATGTGCTGTAGAGAACTTCTCTTCTGCTCCAGAACATTTGCTGTTCTGTATTCTTCTCGTACCTTAATAGACACCTTCTTGTTTAGGTTATGTAAATTTTCTTCTATGATGTCGTTGAAAATAGCTTTTGTGCCTTTAACCTGGGTTTCATCTTATTCCTCTCTTTCCATTCATTATTCATAGATAAAGTCTTTTAATAGCATCTGAAATTTTCTGGATGTTTTGTGCCCGGATTATTTTAGACTTAGTCTTTTCTTTGATGGAGGTATTCAATTCTTCTACCATGTCTTCATTACCCAAGCTTTTCTCTTCCATCTCTTGTAATCTGTTCGTGAGTCTTACCTCTGAGGTTCCTGATCAATTTTCTAATTAATTTAGTTTTGAGTTTTTCCTCAATTTGGGTTATTGATTATATTTCCACTTGCATGCCTTGAACTCTTTCATTCCACTGTTTCTTTGTGTTTTCATAGATTTCTTTAATGAGTTTCGTTCATTTCCCCTTTAAGGACGTCTCATTCATAAAAGGCTATTTTGAGGTTCTTGTCTTAGGTTTCAGCTATAGTTCATTTTCCAGGATCTACTATAGCAGGATAGCTGGGCTCTAGTGGAGACATTGTGCTGGTTGTTATTGATTGTGATTTTACACTGGAATATCGGCATCTGGGTTTGGGATGATTTTAATTCTGGATGCTGATATCTACTCTTGTCTTTATTAGGCCCATGTTCTGTTCCTTCTATCTCTGGTTATTAGATCCTATGTTTGCTAAACATTTCAGTTCAGTTAATACTAACAATAAATAACGGTAAATACATGTAATCGTGTGTGTCTGTACTAAACAGGTATAGACTGGGTTTTTTTGTTTTGCTTTTCTCATTCCTGAAACAGGTATAAAGTGTTTAAGAGGCACTTTTGTTGTATGAAATATTGTAAGTAATTGAGATGGCTCAAGGTATGCAGGACGCACACCTGAGGATTTTGGTATAAAAGTTATAAGAAATACAAAAGCATGACTATTTAACTATAGATAATGCTATAGAATACTAATGCTAGAACGGGATAAACGTGTTACCATCCCTACCCGAGTCTCTCTAAAACTTCAATGGAACTTAGTTTATTTATTTTATTTTTATGTGAATTTGTGTTTTGCCTTCATATATTTATAGGCACAGAAAGCTGAATAAAATATAAATAATAAGCTACAAATTTATCTATGGTGTTGTCATACCTATACAGAGAGATTCAAATGACTAACACAGGACAGTCTGATTCAAGGAAACTAAGAAGCTTGTCCTGTTTCTGCCTGATTCCCCAAATTCGCCATTACATTACCCTTTTTGCTATATTTGAAGTTCAGCTGATATTTCCATCATGATTTCAAATCCATTTTCTAAATTAGTACAAAAGTACAATGCAATGTTTTCTGGACTAAATCTGTAACTGGCAACATTTTAAAGCATTCATTTGCACAAAATGAAATTCAAAACTCCCAAGCTAGCCAATACAATTGAAGATATAGCATTGTCTCTGAACAAAATTGACATGTGTGTACAAATACATAGCTATATAAATACACATTATTTTAAGCTAGTAAGTTATCTTGAAAGATAAAGCAGTGTTCAGTCCACTATCCTTTGCTGAACCAATATCTCATCTATAGCCACTATAAATCCTTGCTTATAATGGCCCATAATTCATAATTATTCTTTGGACTTGTCCTCAGCACAAAGGGAAAAGGGGAGGGGATGGTTCCGAGATTGCTGTTCATCTATGCATTCACACAGCCAAGAATTACCTACTTGTCAGTCACTTACCTGAAGGAACAAGGGAATTGTTAGCCATCAATAGATGCTGTGTTTGTGCTCACACTCCTGAGTCTCCCTGTTCCAAGGCCTTTAAAGCTCACCTTTAGGTAAAGCAAGTCACCTTCTACCTCAGCTCTCTGTCTCCATCCTTCCATACTCACTCTTTCTAAGCAATGGCATGCCCTTGATGAAACATACACTGGAAACCTGAATCTGCTTCCAGGAAACCCTGTGAAAACAGTACGCTGGCTTCTTTTCTCTAGAATCCTGTGACATCTGACTTCATTACTTTCTAACAGACTGACAAATACAACAACCATTTGCTAATAAAAATATGGCGATAAAACAGAGATGGGACATGCATCTGCTTCTGAGTATTTATGTTTTCTTTTTCTCTCTATAAATAAATATATGCATTCCTGAGTCATATGGATCATGCTTCAAGCCAGAAATAGCTCCTTGAAAGCTCAATATTATTCATAATCTTCATGACTTCTTTCACAAATCATTTCTACCCAAAAGCCTGCTTGGATCATCAAACTCAATGCTCATTACCTGTGCATATGAATAAATCTATGCTTTTGATAGGGGACTTCCTGAAGTCACTTTGTCAAATTCCTATTTTAGACATTTAGACAGACTTCACGAATCCATTGCATAACAAGCAGCAAGATACTTACTGAAATAAAACATTTGCTTAGAAATAAAACAGTAGAAACGGAGCAACTGTGTTTATAATCCATTCATGGGGGGAAACACAAGCATTTCTACTTTCCAGAAATGCATGTGCAAGCTTCAATGTTTCAGAAATATTTTCTCCTGTTTTTAGCTCCTTCGTTAATGAGCAAATAAACCATTCTGTCACCTGGAATATAAAGGTAAGGGATTGGAAAAGCAAGCATGCAGCTTGAGCAATTTTCATTGCAGTGCTACAGTCTGAATGACAGAGAAGAAAGGAAGCTTGAAATAAGACATAAGTAGTTGTGAGAAAAGACATCACAGGCGGTTACCTGACAGAAAGACTGGGGTTTAATCACCCCAAGCTGCGGCTGAGGCATGTTAGCTTCAGCATCAGGAAGCAGGCTGCCCATCAAGATCGCTGTAAAGCAAAGGGACTGAAGGCAAACCTCTGCCTACAGACAACAGATGAGGGTCGGCTGCCATTCATTTCTCTCCAGCACATTGTGAACTTGTGCTATGTTATCTGTAGGAAACATACAGCTTGTATATCACTACAAAGGGGCAACAAGGACGAAAGACAGGTATTAATCCCATGAAGTGGGGGGTGGCGAGTGTCTTTGGAGGTTATTTAAAATCCTCAACAGAATCCTGCTGCTCAGCACCATACAGATTCATTTAATCATAACTTCAAAAGCTATTACATCCTAGAGGCACATAATTAAAATTTCTGGCATAGAAAGAGGGATGGGGTAATGAGCTTTATATATTCTGTGTACTGTAGTAATGGCTATATGTAGAGATGTCCTTCAAGCCAGCCAAGTCAATGACACTGCTAATGTGACCTTGAGTAAATGACTTCACTGTTGTGTCATTCTCACAGCACCTCCTCATTTAATGGAAGAGCAAATGTGTTAGTGTATATAACAACCCTAAATGGATTCATTTCTTTCTGTTCCAGAATTAATTTCCTCATTATCAAACTTTATGCCCTGTGTCATCTCCAAATCACTATTGCTCATAATGGTTTGAGAAATACTTGGCATGAAAACAAAACAAAAGTCATAATTGTATGTCCTAGTGCTTGCTTCATGTGGGCACACATGAGGATACAGAGATGATTGAAAGAGGAAAAGAAGTGGGCTATTGTCACAGTGGAAGAGAGGTTAGTGCAGAATTGCCATTAACCTCAGAATGTTTCCATTTACTACATTGTAGGCTCAGTGGGAGAATTACAGGAAATTTAATTCATACAGTGCATTCAAACAACTTTTACAAAAGAGCTTTTAGTATCTATGTAATTATAAAATAAAATCATGGTACTGCCTGTGGAGCAGATAATATACACCCTACAGAAGAACCTGCAGCAAGTTGGGTCATGTCTTACATGTAAGCCACATCTTCCCAGAAACTATGAATATGACTATATTTGGAAAAGAATGATGATATTGTTAAGGCTCTTGATAGGAGATCAATCTAGATTGGGGAGGGTATGTATACCCAGTGATATACACCTTCATGAGAGAAACAGCAGAACAAAGGCACAAAGAAGGACAGTAGAGATGCATCCAAGTCTACAAAGATGTAACATGGGGTGCGGAGTCACTGTGGTTCATGACTGGAGCTCACAGAGAAACAAAGCTCTACACACTTCTTAGCATAAGCTATGAGATAACAGCATTTAAGAGAATATTTTCCTGTTCTTATCTCTAAGTGTGGCACAGGCAAGTTATACAGTGTGGATTTTTTTTTTTTAATCTTGTTTTCATGACAACTGTAAGAAGTGGAGGCCTGTCTCCCACTTTCCAGTTGAAGAAATTTTCTCAAACACAAAGGTGCTGGTTTGAGTGAGAACGGCCTCATAGGATCATATATTTGAACACTTGGATCCCAGCTTGTGGAACTGTTTGAGAAGGACTAGGAGTATTGTCTTTGTTGAAGGAGCTGTGTCCCAGGGGTGGGCCTTAAGGTATCAAAAGCATCTATCTTTGCTCTGGTGCACTGCCAGGGGAGAGGGTGGCCTGCAGAAGTGGCACCGATGCTGGGACATACTCCATTTCTGGCTCCAGACATCCAGCACCTTTCCCACCAGAGGAAAGCTGGTAGGAGAGCCATCTTTGCTCCAGTGCGTGACTGGGGAGAGGGCAGCCTGCAGAAGCGACACAGCTTCTGGGAAAGATCCCATTTCTGGCTCCGGTAGGAGAGAAGAAAGCTCTTCTGAGCAGGTGGGAGAGCCATCTTTGCTCCTGTGCACTACCAGGGAGAGGGCGACCTGCAGAGGTGACACACTCCATGTCTGGCTCCAGTCATCCTGCATCTTACCTGCTGGGAGGGGTCTCAAGGCCTGACCCAGTAGGAGACCCATCTTTGCTCCGGTGTACTGCCAGGGGTGGGGGGTGGTCTGCAGAAGCTACACAGCTTCTGGGAAAGATCCTGTTTCTGGCTCCAGTCATCCAGTACCTTTCCTGCCCAAGGAGGGGTGTCTGCCTGGGAGGAGTCTCAGGGTCTGAGCTGGCAGGAGAGCAATCTTTGCTCCAGTTCACCTAGGATCCAGTCTGCACAGGCAAGGGTGTGGACCTCAGGAGCTACACAGCTTTGGGACAGACAGAAGCAACCTAACTTCTGGGACAGACCCTGTTTCAGGCTCCAGAAATTTGGGCACCTTCCTCGCCAGAGGAAAAGTGGACACCTGTGAGGGCTCTGTCTGCCAGAGCAGGTGAGAGAGTCATATTGTGTCCAGGGTCCCTCAGTAGCTAGTCTGTGCAG
>NC_034593.1:112156501-112163165 GCF_900095145.1 Mus pahari | reverse complement strand
CCATCCGGGAATCCATCCCATCATCAGCCACCAAACCCAGATACTAATGCACATGCCAGCAAGATTCTGCTGAAGGGACCCTGATATAGCAGCCTCTTATGAGGCTATGCCAGTGCCTGGCAAACACAGAAATGGATGCTCACAGTCAGTTATTGGATGGAGCACAGGGACCCCAATGGAGGAGCTAGAGAAAGTACCCAATGAGCTGAAGGGCCATGCAACCCTGTTGATGGAACAACAATATGAACTAACCAGTACCCCCTGAGCTCGTGTCTCTAGCTGCATATGTAGCAGAAGATGGCCTAGTCAGCTATCATTGGGAAGAGAGGCCCATTGATCTTGCAAATTTCATATGAAGGGGAAAGCCAGGGCCAAGAAGTGGGAGTGAGTGGGTAGGGGAGCAGGGGGGGGGGGGTTATGGGGCACTTCGGGACAGCATTTGAAATGTAAATAAAGAAAATATCAAATAAAAAAAAGAAGTAAATGTTAAAAAAAAAAGCTTCACTCCATTTCAGGTCTCTCTGCCTCTCTTCTCTTACTCAAGGATCAAGATATTTGCTCTCAGCTTTCCTGTCAACAGGCCTTTTCTTTGCCATCAGGAAATCATGACTACAAATTAAATGCTTTCTTTGATAGATTTTCTTGGTCATGGTGTCGTATCTCAGCAATAGAAAAAGAACTAAGACACTCAATCCTGGAACTGGACACTCAGCCTAGGTGTGTGCAACAACCCAGATTTCCCAACAGAGGGACTTCTTCAAAGTTAATTCTACACCTCTTCCTGAAATAATCTTTTAATTTATAGATTTTTTTTCTTACCATTTGTTAGGTTTCCCAGAAAATAAGTTTATTTTGGACATGCATTAAGGTCACTTAATTGTAACTTTTTATGGGACACTGAAGTTCTGCATAGCCCTGGCAATTCCTGTCTGAGACACTGTTGTCTAAATTGCTACTGTGAGTACTCAGCCTTCGTGGCTGCTAGAAGCTTCCTGACTCCTAGTCATTCCTGATTTCTAAAAGGGCCCAAGGGCTCTCAAACATGCGTTGACAAGGATCTGGAAGTTTCAAGATCGTCCCCGAGACAACTATGACAGGCACCAAGAAAAGCAAGCAGCCGTGTAAAAATAGTGACTGCCAAGAGATATCTCCAAACAAAGCCAAATCTGCCAATCAAATGAAACCTTAGGCACCCAGCTGCACTTTCACAAGGTCATTTGTCATGGACTGTTTACACACAAATGCCTGGAATGGCTTTCCATTCCATTCTCTTTATTATTTCCTCTCCCTATATATTTATATCTATTTTCAACAGTTTTTATAACCCATTATTTAGCTGCAATAAAATTAATCATTTAAGTGTGCACTTCAGGCAATTGTCCTTTAACTACAGTCATTGTACTATTAATACGGCTGTACAGAATATTGCTTTTAAACCTATGCAGTGTAATCATTTTCATCACTACAAACCTTTATAAGTTTTTAAAGACTAGCCTCGGCCCCTCAAATCCAGCCTTGGACATTCCTCATCTGTTTTCTGTTACTATGGCTCTTAGAGCATCCTATGAATGCCGTCATGGAGTAGAACTGTTTTGTCTAATTTCCTCACTGAGCATGATAGCTTGCTCATTTAAAATGTCTTTTTTAATGTTCAGTAATGTGTTTCTATTTATTGCTGAATTTCTATTACACAGTCACTCTACCATAACTTATTTATCATTGATTAATTGATAGACATAGGGATTATCATCAATTCGTGTATGATTATGAATAATTCTAATACCCAATTCTATTTGCTTCAAATCTTCCTTTCTACTATACTGTTAAAAAAAAAAAAAAAAACAAAACAAAACTTCTTCTTCCTTGTCCCAAATTTATAAAAAAGAATTCCATATTTCTAGGACTTCACCTCACAATTAGGGACAATTGTGGGTCCCAGGAGATGTGCAATGATACCTGAAATTGTTTTCATAATTACACATTGAGATGTACATTATCCTACTATCTAGGATAAAGAACCCAGGGATGCTTACAAATGCCCCATAATGTACAGAAAAACAAAAGAAAGCATGCAATCCAAAAATGCCATCGATGGTACTCAGCCTTTGTGAAAAAACCTTATAGAATAATCTTGCAAAAAAGGAATATTCATGGAAACTATTGCTATGGTCTGAATGTCATTGTCTACTCAGAATTCATCTGCTTGACCTTAGTAGTCAATGTGATCATATCAGAAGGTAGAATCTTTTGTAATGTGACTAAGAAATGATGACTTTGTAGTCATCAAACCCAGCAGAGGGCATTGGATCTCCTGGGACTGGAGATTCAGATAGTTGTAAGCTACCATGATGATGTTGGAAATCAAACCCAGGTGTTTTGGAAAAGCAGCCAGTTGTTTTAATTGCTCAACCATCTCTCATTTGAATTAATGATTCTACTGGAAAGACATCCCATCTCTTTTACCTTGTTCATGATTCCCTTGTATATGTCTGATTTTTTTATGTGAATGTCTTCCTTTTGAATTGCAAAACCATTTGAGATGCATTGTGCTTAAAAGGTATTGTAGAAAAGAATTACAGTGCATTATCATGTTTTAAATTGTAATGTAAATATGTTCACACCTCAAGTGAAAAATTTAAGTAGAAAACAGTGAAGAGAAAAGGATGGGGGAAGAAAACCAGAAAACTGCCTGCTTCCTTTGAATAGCAGCCTAACATCCTTCTGTGTACAAAGACCTTTGCATCATCTTGTCTGGAGACCTTATTTCTTAGTCTCTGGGTCTGTCCCTCATAGAACGTGCTAAGCTCATGATAGTAATGTATTCAATGATGGATAGAAAGTCAGTTCTTCCTCAAAGGGATAAAGGAAACAGATGTCTTTCTTTATGCAGGGCTCCCTCAGGGAATTACATCACTTGAAGAAAGGGGCTGAAAGAAGTGGCAAGAAGGGCTCTACACCCGGAAGCAAAAATGCAGAGTGAAATTTTACTTGATGCTCTCCTAGAGATTCTGTGCACTGTTGGAAAAGGGGAGGCAAGCATTCTGCCGTTCAGAATGACTTTTCCAAATACAATTTTCAAGTAGATAATTCCAGATGTATTTTTAGTACATTTAGTTAAAACCCAAGTGCTGCTTTTTGCTTAGAAAGACACATGCAGGCACCTCCACATTCTCCCCTAACAGCAGTTTCAAAGATTTTATCCTACCTCTATACTGTAGGAGGTAGAGATTAAGGTGAAGTAAAATCAAGTCTTGTAAAACTATGTAGGGAATGAGGGGAGAAAGAATGAAAAATATCAAAAAACTGTGTTTAAAATATACAATTCCTTGCATTTACATTGAAAATGTCTTCAAAGTCATGACCACAAGTCTAACCCTACTACCTTTGGGATCAACTTTTTGAGTGCTCTCTGTGATAAACTAGCTGAATTTGTGTTGACTTTGACCACTCAGGTCTCCTTGAGACACCTTCAGCTATGTTGCTCCTTGACATGTGGTACTCATTTGCTCATACGTGCCTTGGTCACTTCTTGTCACTGTCACTTCCTTGAGTCCAGACAACCTTATGTCCCAGGGTTATATCTTCTACAGCAGGATTCTGGTTCTAACTAGCTGACTTTTTTATTTCTCTATATGACTGACTGATTTTTTTTTTTTACTCTGTATCTTCCTGCTGTGTGAACATCTAAATATAATTATCACTGCTACTGTTAGCTATCGAATCACATTGTGAGCATGGAAATTCTTCCCATAATTATAAACTTCTTTTTTTTCTGACTATCCTAACTTGTTTATTGGATATGAATTTTACAAATATCACGTGTATTAGCATAACAGTGGAGCTGGAGAGTATTGCGCCTTCTCCGGGCTGCACGGCGAGAACCACCAATAGTGTGGTGAAACTTGTGGCCCTTTCTGAGGCCAGGCTCTTTCGGCCAGCAGATGTCAGCCCACGCATCTCTCTGTGCTTGTGGACTGGTTTGGTGATCCAGTGGATGTCAGGATTTCTTCTGACAGCTTTATGGAATGGATCAATGAGGATAGCCTCAAAAAATTTATATGTGGAATCTTTACCAACCCAGTAGAGATTCAGGACTTTCAAAGTCCTACAATGGCGCCCAGATCTCTCCTCAGCAACAGACTGAAGGCTTCGGGCAAATCTCAGCTGTTTAACACCATGGTGGACAGGCTTGTCGTAAGTTGCACCCCTAGGAACTCGGCGCTGGCGACCACCACGGTGGATATGAATCCTGTAAATGACATAACCTTGCTTAGCCTTGTATCCCAGACTTCGCGCTTTATCAGGCCGGGTGGGGCAGGGAACCCTGTGCAGCGCAGAGTGCTGGTGGTATTGTCAGCAGAGGACACTCAGAAGGAAGCACATCCCGTCGGACAGCTTCCTCAGAGCTCCTGGATGTATCTGTATGCACCCATCTTAGCTCGCCTAATGGCTGCCGCCAGAGGAAAGGAAGAAGCCTTTCTTTCACAATCCCTTTTGTGGCCCCTCCCCTCGGCCACCCTCCTATAACTATGAACTTCTAATAAGGGTTTGTGACCTAAAAACATGAGTGTATACATTGACAGATTGATGAAACTATAAATCTGACTGTCCTTAAAAACGAAAAGGTGCATATACACTCTGAACAGCTCCTCAAGTTGGAAGAGGGTCAATATTGGTTTATAAAAAGAATTTAAGAACTATAATCTGAACACCCTGAGGACTCCATTTTATCACATAAACAGTCACCCAGACACACCCACATATAAGCCTTCTGTTCCTGTTCCCATTTACCACAAAATCATATTCTCTCAAAATTCTGCTCCACAGCACTCAAAGCTTTTATGGGTTGCAAATCTACCTTTGCCACGTGTCTCTCAGGATCCAGTTTCTTCCCAGCAAGAACGTTTGTCCCCATGAAGGTGCCGATTCCCAGGGGAACTTCCTTCAAGCCCTCAACAAGATACTGTCTCCAAGGAGCCCAGAACCTCTGATTACTGGCAAGATCACCTGCCCCTGTCTGTCAGTGCTCATCGGGAATCTCTAATTGAACCTGCAGCTTCTCAAGCGAACACATAGGAAGCTTAGCCTCTCCGTGGTTGTCTGCATGTCTGCAAAGATCTGTGTGCCAATCTCTTCTCTAATCCTGCGACAAAAATTACCAAGATTTCTTGTAAATAGATGACTGATTGGTCCTGACAAAAACAGAGCCAAGGTAATTTGAATTCTCCCTAGGATCATCAAACATTTGTTCTGGCTACAAAGTTATTATCCTGGTGTAATAATTTCAGAATCTTTCCCTCCTACCCTGAAGAAAGTCACTTCTAGGAACATTTCATACAGTCTTTTTCTGACTAGAGAGAGAGAGAGAGAGAGAGAGAGAGAGAGAGAGAGAGAGAGAAACAGTAACATTTAGGACAAATCTTTTCTATTCACCTACTAGAAATTCAGAAGACATACTTATATGGCAGTGCAGAGTATAACAAAGTATAACTTGTTTATAAATGAGAGGATAGCATAGATAAGACAAACAGAGAGTCAAAATATATATAATAAAGGAGAAAATATAGGTTGCCATGTTTCTAAAAAATTGCTTATCTCTTTTGTCATCGGCAACAAGTAGCTACCTAATGAGTGTGGCATTCGTTGAACCAGACAGTGACAGATTTCACCTGTGAACACACTACTATAAGCCAACTGCTCCATGACAGCACTTCACTTTTGAACATCAGCCACTTATGAATAGGCTCACTCCAAGAAACAAGTCTCTAAGAGCCAGTCTATCAAGCACACTTACCTAAGTAACTGTTTCTATGTATGTGACATCAGTCCATCCTTCAAGCACCAGTTCCCGGACTCAGTATTTCCTAATGACCATTTATGAATCAACTACCCGTTCTGCTCACAAAGGTAGTAATTAACTAATGTAACACTCTGTCACTCAGTTAAGCAAAAGTGCCACCTATGCGTATTTCAAGATACTAAATGGTGCTATTATCCTTCACCGTCACCAAACTTGAACAGGCACCATCGGTGGAAGCACTATCCCCCCAAATTTAATATTGGTGGTAATTACTAACAGACAGCTTTTAGCTTAGTGTCAACCCAATGTGAGAAGGGCAGTTATTCCTATTCCAATAACGAATTTTCAGATTTATATTTATTACTGTTATGGCTATTTATTGTGTGAGTGTGCACAATGTGTGCATAGGGGAGGGTGTCTATGTCATGGCATGCATACACAGGTCTGAGAACAACCTTGTGGACTCCATTCTCACCTTCTACTGTGTGAGTTAAATGACCAGGTAGGTCAGCAAGCTTGAGCAGCAAGCGTCTTAACCTGCTGAGCTGACACCACAACCTCCATCAGTGATGTTGGAATCACTTTCCAGTTCGTATCTTCTCAAGCTTTATGGGTCCAAACATTCTTGGCCTTCCATTTATACCTGTGATATAGATACAATGTCTTTTGGTGCTAAGGTAATTGTTATATTAAGCAATAATGGTTATACAGATTACAAAGCATTAATATTGGCAAAATACCATTAACAATTTACATAACTCTATCCATTCTGGAAATCAAAAAAGGGACAGAGGAAAGAAAAGAAGAGGGAAGCACCATCTTTGCTCCGGTGCACTGCCGGGGAGAGAGCGGACTGGAGAGGGG
>NC_034593.1:112140682-112156465 GCF_900095145.1 Mus pahari | reverse complement strand
ACACACACACACACACACACACACACACACACCACTTCCTCCTCCTTGGCACTGCACTGGCTTTTGTTTTTCTCATTCATACCCCAAATACAACAAATGTCAAGAGTTTCTGGCAACTTCTCCCAGACTCATTTTTATTCTAATGTAAATATTTGAGTATGTTTTTACAAGTGTACAAGTTTTTTCTATTTTATTCATATTTTGTATCTGACATTTTTTTCATCAGCAGTTGATCTAAAGGTTCCTTCTATAACAACATAAATGAAATTGCTGTGTTGGTAATGTTTCTGTGTTCGGGATGTAATAGTCTGTTCTACTTCCGTGGTTTTGATCACATAGATAAAACTAGCTTAGAGACAGTATAATCATTGAATACCTTTATCTATTATTCCTTACAGTAATTATGCGATATTGTGTTGAGTTACTGTAATTTGTTATTTTTCTAAGTTGGGTGTGGTAGTGCACACCCATAACCAAGCACTAGGAAAACTGAGACAGGCTCTGGAACGCCAGTTCCAGTAAAACACTTCTCCCCAAATCACTAGTTTTCTTAAAAGCTATTTTTAGCTAAGAACTGAAAGGAGAGTGTTTTACATTGTCTGTTGAGCACAATAATAGTGTTAAACTGTGCCCAAGACACTGCCAGTTATGGGTTCCAACCCAGTTAATGGTACAGACATGCATTCCACCTTTTGTCGTGGGCTTTAAGTTCAGCCAGAAATTTGTTGGTTGTTCCAACAACATTAATACCACTACTATACCAGTGGACCTCTTTTGCCAGGTCAGTTATTATTGCAGCTCAACAGGATTCATAGCTAATTACGACAGTTGATGAGTTTTCAGCCCTGGTATCATACGCAGAAACTTCTAAACCTGTAAAAGTTTTGGAACCAGCTTGATTTTCATCATGTCTCATGACTCAGGTGTGCTTTAGCAACAGGGTCTTACCACCAAAATCTAAAGGGTAGCAAAAAGAAACTGCAATAGCCTATAATGTTTGTAGGAGTGTCTGTGGAACACTGATCACAATGCAAAAAAAAAAAAAAAAGTGACTAATATCTACCACTGCTTCTTATTCCATAGGTTTTGAGGAGACATTGCCCCCGTTGTAGGATAACTTCACTTAAGCCTCTCTTATTCATGCATATGTATATATTTTAGGAAGTTTCTGTAGTAGGATTCCTATGGTATTTTCAAAGGTCTTTAGTGTTATTTTTCCACAGACTCCTGAGATAGTCTATAAAGATGGGAAGGAAAGTAGTGGGGAGACTTGCAGGAAGACATGGACAAGAGGGAATAGAAAACAAACTGTATTTAAACATATGTACACATAAATATTAAACAAATTGTTTTTTATTTATCACTTTAGACAAAAAATAATATTTTTGCATATTAATTAAATTTAATTAACTGAGCTCATATACAATGGAGTGCTGGTATAATGAGTGAGATTTATTTTTCCAGAATATCTCACCCCTCTTCATAATTTTATCAAGCGTATAAGTACTTGTAGAACTTGACTTTATAATTTCTGAAAGTATATTATATGTGTAATTTATGATAGAATTGAACTAAGCACTTGAGGTCATAAATGAAACAGACAAACTGTAAAATTGAAAATGTATAGGAAAAAAATCGCTCCAAACTCAACATGCATTTGAAATAACCTCTTTCACTATCATTTGAAAACAGTTGCTTTTACTCCTGTATCTCCATGCTCATAACCACAAGGCTAAATTCGAAAGGGTATGTTTTGTTCTGGTTGGTCTCTGCCCTGTAAAATGCACTGCTTCCATTCAAATATAATAAGCTTGGAGTCCTGATAAGATCTAGCATCAGGAATAAGAAGAAATTCGTAACTACTTTTTTAACCTTCTCAAGAAGATGCGAAACTGTTTGTAGTACAGGAAGTAAACTTTTTTTTCCCCTCTGTAGGTGGCCGATTTAAGTTGGGCTTTTAGATGGCCTTGGGTTAAAATAAAATAGAGGGAAAAGAATATGCTATAGATTTTAATTACTCCTTTGCCAACCACACCATGAACAGGAACTATAAAAGTTTATCATCTGATAAATGTTCCCTTTTCCTGAAGTGTAAACCCGGCTCTAACAGCCATTGTGTTCTAAGCTATTGACTTCAAACTGCTCAAAAGGGAAGAAAGTGCAGGCAGAGGTGCCAGGCTCTGCAGATGCTGCACCTTCTAAATTTCAGCAGCTTCCCTTCGGGGATCAGGCAGCCTCAAGTGACTGCCAGTGTCCCTTAGAACACAGAGTGAAAAACACCCCCAATGCCCCCACTCAATGCTGTGTGAAACAGTGTTGATGACCTCTCTTCAAGAACAAGTCGAAAAATCTGAAAACTGGCATGAGACCGGGACATAAGCAAATGTGAATTTCTGTTTGTATTACATCAGTTAAAATAAACAGCTCTGTTCCTTCCTGTGTGTGTGTGTGTGTGTGTGTGTGTGTGTATTTTATAATGTAAATGTATATATATGACAAGTTTATCTACATTCATTCTAAGTAAAAATACATTCTTAGAAAATTATGTGTCAACATTCAGAACTCACTCACTGAACCACAAATTCTTTGAAAGCCCCATGATTCTTTTAGGCTTCAGTAAGGGAGAAAAGAGGAGAGGAGGTCTGAGAGAGGGTTCCTGAAGAAGATGGACACTACAGATCTGATAGCATAGCTCTGAAATAAAGCTACAGCCTCATCCCCCATTGTAGACAAAGCAAAGTATCTTTTAATTTCTCTGAAAAGACATAGGGAACAGGGAGGATTTTTAAGGAAAGATCTCTACATAGTACTGAGTTAGGGTGAAAGAACCTATTTGCCCTGTGATCTGTGCTGGAAGGGCCGGTACCTGGAAAAGCTGGTTTAAGGTAAATCTTCAGATGGAGATTTTTGAAGAATAATGGTCCTGGTTAATATGTATCAGGTAGGATACACAGGAGTAGTAAATAGGTGATCTGTGAAACATGATGGTAGTTGGGCTGCATCTAACCCCAGGAGGCAGGGAAGGTAGTATGGCTGTGTCCCTGCCTACTTGGAGCCTACTTACCTGAAAGGCCTCCCTCCCTCCCTCTGTAACATGATCCATGCAAGGCAGAGCAACAGAAACAAGAGCTGTGCCAGCAGGTTCTTTGTGAAAGCAAAACAAAGTAGTACTCATACAAACATTTGATTCCACATTGCTAGTTGATAGTCAACCAATTCATATACAGGTAAATGTATGCTAAATAAACATTAATAATAACACCAGCCATAACTGCCAATATTCACTGAGTGTAATCATGCTAAATAAGATGTTTATATGTATTCTAATATAATTTCAAGAGAAAACTATATCATTCTTCAATATCATTCATCAGGTCCTTCATTTGTAAAGATTAGCGTATCCCCAGTACAACCACCTCCTGTGGTGGGTCTTCTAATACTTCTGGACACTCAAGCAGTCATGGAGACAATTCCCCTTTCCTTTCTCAGATGAGATAGTTTCAGCACAGCATTAGAGGTTCCCCTACAGTTCTTCCTAGTAACTTGTTATTACAATCTACTGCCCATGAAGACAGAGCAGCACCACTGGTACTGTAGCAGTTCCTGGAAGATGGGAGGACTTGAGAATCTCTTCACTGTACTTTGCTGATGGCTGGACCTTTTGTTGTCATCATCATCGTCATCATCAGACAATGGTCCAGTGATTGCCTACTGAAATGAGCGGACAGAAATGGAACACCACGAAGTCACCCCCGTCTCTCATTGTCTTTGGTGTCATAGCTCTTGTATCTGACATTGCAGAAGCCAAGAGTGCCAATTGCCTGTTCAGAGGCAGACATTCCAGTTCTGATGGATGTTAGTATAAATATACATCATAAAAATTACTATACCCCTTTAAGAAAAAAAAAATCTCAGGCCAGTCAGAACCATCCGCAAAGCTGGAACAACCATATGAAACAGAAAATGACAAGAAGGCATAGTTAAGGATTTGCCCACATCCTTTCTGAATGGATTAGCATATGACTCAGAGCTTCTGGAAGCTGCAGAGGCATTTTATCCTAGGTTCTCTAAATGATTCACCTTTATCACCTTTAGCCTTGGTTTGTGGCTCTCAAAGTCTAAAGAAATTACTTGTTTGTTTGCTTGCTTTTCATTAACTTTATTTATTTATTTATTTATTTATTTATTTATTTATTTATTTTACTTATTCACTTTACATCCTGCTCACTGCACCTCTCCCAATCACCCCTCCCACACTCCTTCTCCTATCCCCCCATGTCCTTCTCCTCTGAGGGAGGGAAATGACTTTTTAAGGGGTACTCCAATGATCAGAAATCCAAGAAGGTATCTCAATGACCAAATGGGAGAGATTTCAAAGCATAGGTATTTAAGGAGGAAATGTTTGCACATTTTATTGGTGTTCAAATGAAGCAACTCCATTCAGTATGGAGTTAATGACTGGGGGAAAAAAGTGGTCCAACTATTAAAGAATTTTGGAAGGCCATTGATTTAGTAACAATGTCATCTGAAAGATTTGTGAAATGAATATGTAAATCCCTTGATACAGATTGCTACCATGCATAGTCTTCAAAGTAGTGAGTCATCCAGCCCTACCCAAGGTCTAATTTGTAATTCTCACAACAGCTGTAGACTTGAAGTTATATAAATTTATCTGTTATGGAAAGAGACAGACATACAGAGCTGAAAGAGCAGTGTGAGGAAACCAGTCCCCTTGGGAGATGAAGAAGTGCGGAGAATATGTACATGTTCTATTTTGGGCAGCATGCCTTACAACAAAAATGTTAAGGGTAGGGGTTGGAAAGGTGGGGGGTGGTTTAAATATTTAACAGCTCTCGGTGAGATTTTTGCTTTAACACATAAACATAAATTGTGAAGCTGTGTGGAGATGTAGTGCTATAAATGTTTTCCATGCCTGTGATGTGGGTAAAAGGCATTCTGTCAGACAGCTCTGTGGGGAACTGTCACAGGAGGGAGCTACATCGTGGGGACCCACAGTGGGGAGAGGAAGAACTGAGAACTTGGGAAAGTTGCTCGATGTCACAGAGGAGAATCTCAGAGGACTGATGGATATTCAAACTAGTATTTGCATGCATAATTTCATAAAATAATATCAGGCATATAATACAGGTAAATGTCTTTCTGAGGAAGCAAAAAAAAAATAAAGATCAAACAAACAAACAAACAAACTTTTTGGAAATCCTGGAACATTAAACTTCAGAATGGCTAAAGTACTGGAAAGTAGACACTTAGAACTCTGAAAAATCAACAGGTTTTCAGTCCACCTTCTGAGAGACAGGAGTTTATTGCACGATTGTGTTTTAATCTCCTTCCTGCCTCTGCTATGTTCCAGTTTGTAAAACTGTCCTGTTTCTTTGCTGTTATAATCATTGCATTGTTTCCTCCCTTCCCTTCCCACCCCCCAAACCCTCTCATATATTCCCTCTTGCTGTCTTTTAAATTCATGACCTCTTTTTCTTTAATTGGTATGATGCAAGTGTGAAAGTAAGTATGGGTGTGTATGTGTGTGAGCCTAAACATACAAATAAAACCGCCTTGGTCTGTATAGTATTACTTGTATGTATGCTTTCAATTAACCATGTGGTACTGGTAACCATTTAGAGCTCTCCCCTGCGAAAGACTATTTCTCTTACTGTTAGCATCCCTTAGTTACCTGTAGTTCTGTGTCTACAGTTGAAGTCTCTTGAGCCTTCCCTCTTCCATGTTAGCATGTATATAGGTGTCCCCTTTGTTCAGGTCATGTTTAGATAGTCATGCTGGTGAGGCTTCACGGGCGTAGCTTCTTTGACATCTTTAGGAGACACAACAAACTTCCATCATTTCTCTGTATGTCTCTGTCAAGTTTTGGTTCGACTACCTAACCCCCAACCCATATTTCTAGTTCAAGTTCATAGTCTGATTCCCCCAGCTAATCTTTGTTTAAGCCGGTGGTTCTCAACCTTCCTAATTCTGTGACTTATTTAATACAGTTCCTCATTGTGCTGACCCCCAATCATAAAATTATCTAATTGCTGATATGCAACCCCTGCAAAAGGGTCATCCAACCTGAAAGGGGTCTCAATCCACAGGTTGAGAATTGCTAGCTTAAACAGTATCCACACATCAGAACTCTGTCTGTTTGAGCTGAGTTACCTCACTATCTCTCTTAAGGCAGGTAGCTCTCTGAGATGAGAAACTCGTGTAGCATAGACCACGGTCACTATTTTTTCTGCCAAGACTGAGACTTTTGGGGTACCATGGACAAAGCAGCTTTTCTGAAATGAATAGAAGAAAAGGCATGGACACACCAGGGAAAGTCAGGTACAGGTATCATGTACCCAATCACAGCTAGAGCGGGGAAGGAGTCCATTTATTCAGATAGAGTTTCTCAGAACACCTTCTCAAATAATGCTGAGCTGTTGAAGAACCTGTTTTAAATGATGTAATGCCTCTTGGGCTGATAAAGCTCATCACAAACAAAAAAGACTAGTTAATGAAAATTTCAATACTAGGTATGAGAAACCATCTTTTGAGTTGTTGCTTATGGGAGTTCAAGGGGCTCCCAAACCAATATAGACTATTGATATTACCATTTGTCTCTAAGAAGTAGAAATCTCTATTGCTGAAGATAACGTGGACTTCAGACCCAGGACTGAGAGAATTTGAGCAGTATCTAAAACCAAAGCCTCTGTCCTGGGGCCTAGCTTTCGTATGACCAGGAGGCAACATCAAATTAGCAAGCTGACAATGGAAGGAAGCCGTCAGTAGACCAACCCAGTTATGAAATCTATGAACCAGAACAGTGACCAGTGTGGCAAGATAGGTCTCCAAGTGCAGTAGTGGCACACATACTTTGGCAATAACCATCAACTCTCTTATTGGACCTAATTCCTACTCAGCGAAAAGAAAATCACAACAGGTACCACAAATCCTGTGGTCAATGAGTCATGAATCTTAGAAAAGATCATCCTATAGCCGCTTTCATAAATGGGTATAATTCCTCATAGCATTGCATATGTTTATTTTTATAGCCATAGATTAAAAGTATCTCTCACCCCTCACCAAAGAAGCTTCTTTTTCAATGTACAGAGCGATTTCAGAAATTCCTGATGGGCCAAAATGCAGAAAACAACTGACTATGGTTTCACAACCCCAGCTGATACACCTATAACACAATCCC
Organism: Mus pahari; assembly: GCF_900095145.1. NCBI lineage: Eukaryota > Metazoa > Chordata > Mammalia > Rodentia > Muridae > Mus > Mus pahari. The sequence goes on along the minus strand of NC_034593.1, from coordinate 112,149,267 downwards.
TACATCTGTGGCTCATAAACAGTTAAGGAAGAGGAATCCTAAAAATTATAGGACCAGGCATTATACTTTAAGTATCTTCAATACATGACAGGAAAGCTACATCCAATCAGTTTCAGTAATATTGCTGCCTAAACAAGACCTGAACAAAGGCAACCCCAGCTGACATGACAAAGTATATGGGGAGCTCTCTTAAGGTCCTACCCTGGATGAGGAGCTCTAGGCCATGAATAACTGCCAAGGGATGAGCCCCTTAACTTGTTATTCAAATGATCAACCCTAAACACAAATACATATAAGCAACACTAGCTGGACTGAGCAAGTTGTATTTATATATGTAGTCGTGTGTGTGTGTGTGTGTGTGTGTGTGTGTGTGTGTGTGTGACAGTAGTAGTTAAAGAAAATGTAGCTATTAATCTAAAGGGTTCACTCATGAAAGGAATTAAAAGAAAGAGAGATGGTAAGTTATATTATGTTTAAATTAAAATTAAAGGATGTTTTTAAGAAAAGAAATGGTGCTGCGTTGAGGAACGTTGTCATAAAGACAATGTCATTTGCATAGTCTCAGAAAAAAATAAATGACCGAAAGAGGAGAGTAGTAGCTCTGTGCTGTTTGAGTGCTAAGAAACAACTACATTCCTGCCAATACTTTATCTTCCTCATGGGCACATAGCTCTATTAGCAGTGACTCAGTAAGTTAGCAGCGCTTCAGTCAGACTCACATCAGGTCCATGTTAAATAAGAAAACCATGAAATCCATTTCATAGCCAAACATCATATCTGCAATAAAGCAAGATGATAATAACAACAAAAAAAATAGTTTATGCAATTTCAAAAATAAAGCCATATGATACAGAAAAGGTAAACATTTAAATAATGAGTCAATACCCAAACAGACAAATTATTTTTTTTTAACTCAAATCAGGTTTATTGCTACTTATGGAAGAAAATTGCATTTGTTTCTTAATATTCAATTTCCTTTTTCTTCTGTAAAAATACAGTGTTAGGAAGAACATGATGCTAGTCAGCTGATGTTACGGCTAGTGCGGTTTTGTTCCAACACAATCAGTCAATGACTTATAAAGAGAAATGCTGGGTCCAGATTGCAGTCACTGTCCTTATCAAAAAATGAATGCCTTTCTCCCTGATCTTTGTCTTTGCTGTCTGCAAATGTAACAGCCATACTCTGACATCAGGTACATGACTAGAGATCCTAACACAATTCTTGGTTTGAAGATTAGCTCACAGTAGCTAACCAGGCTCAAGGAACCGAGAAAAGCTATAATACTCAGCATAGAGTATTGCAGATGAAAGGAAATAGACTTAATTAACAAAGAAATGAGACAGACAGACAGTATCCAGGAGCTGGGGGTAACTTGATCATAGGGCTTCTCTTTTGTGACCCACTCACTTCCCTAAGATGACACATCCCGATACCAGCGTCTTGGCAAAACTAAGCCAGGCAATTGCAAGGAACAGACTGAGGGACTAAGGAACAGTCAGAGGGAAACGTAGAGGAGTTCTCTGATAAACTGAACAAAGAGCTTCGTATTTCCACAAAGAAAAAAAAAGAATTCTTCCCTAATGAGTGGAAGAGCAAGAATTAGTAGTGACCATGAGATGGCATCTGGCTAACCCTGTCCAAGTCAATATGGCAGAGGTAGGGCCATTCTTGCTTTCATTGTTGGAGCCTAGATGCTTATTATATTAGCAGATTGACATGACCCGGATTATCTGTGTGCCCCATTCACCCTGGATTCATGTTTCTGTAACCTTGTCTACAATTTTTCCCATTTAATGCATTGCTATACAGAACAGACTTTAAATTTTGAAGGACCATTTATTGTTTATCTATGGACAATAAGCATCTGCTCTGGGTACCTGACATTACTATCTTTATAATTAATGTCAATTCTTTAATGTTATCATGAATAAAGTTATCTTGATTCCTTTTTCATATGGTTGGGTATTACTGTTCATATGTAATATTGACTTTTATACATCAATTTTGCACCACAAACTCACCTACTAGTTTTCATAAAACTTTGGTGGCATCTTTTTTTAAAAGGTTGTCAACAAATAAGACATACCATCTCAGAGTCAATTTTGTTTCTAACTTTCTATTTAAATATTGTAAACATTACTTTTAGTTATTCACTTGCTCTGGCCAGACCTTCCAGTGACATGTTAAAAAGAAGAACTGAAAATAGATATCTGTAGTAGTCATCTTTTCACTGCAAAATACCTACGGTACACCTAAGTTTACAAAGAAAGAGAGTTTGCTAAGTTCCTGGTATTTTAACTTCACCCATGACAACTGCTTTGATTCAGTTCTGTCTAGAAGCCCTCTGACTGCATCACATCGCGATGGGCGTATTTGACAAAGGAAGTGGTCATTTAGGAATCAGAAGCACTTTGTTGTATGGCTCCCATTTGCGATAACTCATCAGAGGAACCCGACATTCTCTTCTGGATGCAAATCCCCAAGGCCTCCCCATGAATTCCTACTTCTTAAAGGTACCACAGCACTCCCGGTGCCTTGGTATTAAAAACATAAATCATCAGAAGACTCAACTATATCAAACCTACAGGAGCTAAGGAGATGTGTTAGCCATTAAGAGGACATAATGCCTTAGAAGATAGCCTAACATTCATTACCAGCTCCTCTGTGGTGCAGGTCACAGCTGCCTGTAACTCTAGGAATAGGAGACCTATCAACCAACTCTAGCCACCGCGGGTGTCTGCACTCCTGTGCACAAACCCACATACAGACATAAAGACATACACACAATTAAAAATAAAAATGCAACTATATAAAAGCCCCAGTATATCAATGCATTGTTTCTCATCTTAGAGAAAAATCCATTCAGTTTTTATTACCGAGAATGATGTGAAACAGGCTTATCATGAATTAATCTTTATTTTGTAGAGTTATGTACATCCTAGCTCCAATTTGTTGATGGTTTTATCTATCAGAATGTTGTTTTATCAAATACTTATTCTACAAGTATTGAAATTATAAAATATTTATTCTGCATTCTATTATTAAGATATGCATTTCCTACTGTATATTTCAAATTATTCTCATATTCTGAGTCTCGTCTCATCTAGTCATGAGGGATGATCCTTTTAATATCTCTGGAATTTTGTTTGCTAATACGTTGTTAAGAATCTTTTTTTATCTGTTTCTGAGCAACAAAGGGGACAAGAGTGCTGCCTATAGCCTAGGGAAGCAACTACAAGCCATGTGTCTGTGCATATGGGGAAGCATCACGGACTGCCCTTACAGCTCAATTGCGAAGAGATCAGTGACTAATTAAAAATGGGCAAATTACATAAATAAATATTTTTCCAGCGATGAAATTTGAGCAACCAATAGGCTTATGGAAAAGTGTTCCCCACAGATCATCAGTGACTGATGGAATTTTATCTTTTATCCCTGATATGGCCAATACAACAGAAACACACACACACACACACACACACACACACACACACACACCTCATAAACATACACACATACACTTCTCAGACAAGAAGACTGAAATGAAAATAAAACCCACGCCCCATTCAAAGTGCATAGGGCCTGTCTGAGACTGATAAAAGCTAGATAAGGACAGGTACCATCTCCATCTGAACTAAAAACATGAAGTCTTGGATTCAACGAGAGAAAATGGAGAAAGACTGCCCACTGCTCAAAGCAGAGCATCAGCCTTAAACCAGAAGAAATCTACTCAGCACTAAGAACCAGTAATCTGCAGTCTGTGTGGAGGAATGTAAAAGCTCTGCATCACCGCATTTCGACATAGCAGATAAAACAAAAGCAAATCTTAGAAGAACTACCAATGAGAATATTTCAACCCTCAAAGCTAATAACTAGAGAGAACAGCACCTCAACAGTTGAAATTGAAATACTATTTATGCATGCAAAACGCATGAAAAATTAAGATGTAATATTGCAGTGGATGAGATCCGCAGATATTCAAAATGTTAGATCAATTAAATTAAATCCTTAAGATAACAATACTTATTACACTCAAGTTTCTGACAGTAAAGACATATGAGATCCACTGGGAAATTAGACAAAAGGTAGAAGTGATGAGTCAAATAGGAATGTAAGAAATAAACACAGGAAGGTAGAGATTTGCCAGGGCATGCCAGTCAGACTAGGAAAGGCTGAGAACGGTAACACCAATGCTAGGCCACTAGAACTTAGGAGAACATAAAGAACAATGAAGTGAAAAACAAAGCACAGAGTTCCAGAGTCGCACGACAATAACAAATGGTCTAATAAGGTCTGGAAGAAGCCAGGCGTGGTGGCGCACGCCTTTAATCCCAGCACTCAGGAGGCAGAGGCAGGCAGATTTCTGAGTTTGAGGCCAGCCTGGTCTACAAAGTGAGTTCCAGGACAGTCAGAGCTATACAGAGAAACCCTGTCTCGAAAAACCAAAAAAAAAAAAAAAAAAAAAAAAAAAAAAAAAAAAAAAAAAAAAAAAAAAAAAAAAAAAAAAAAAAAAAAAAAAAAAAAAAAAAAAAAAAAGTCACAGAGCAGAAGAAATATTTAAAGTAACAGCAGTGCAAGCCACTGTTCTAAGAAGCTTGAAGGAACTTCAAGTGTCATATGGACTTGTGAAGAGTCACATCACCATTAAGGTGTTGAAGACACATTAGCAAGACAAAAGGAAAATGTTGATGATGACCCAATGATAAGGACAAGCAGCCTACAATTAAACTTAAGTTTTTAGCAGATTTTTCAACAGAGATTCATGATGCAAATCTAGTCACAATGGAGCATTGAAACAAAAACCATCAAAGCAGAATCCATTGCTCCATAAAGTAGTTTGCAAGATTAAAAGCAAAACAAACGGGTATATAGACACTAGAGAGTAAGATGTGTTAATAGAAGACCTTCGCTGTAAAGAATTGGTAAAGAAGCAGGGGACGGCAGCACAGCTGTGTAATCTCAGCACTTGGAAGTTGGAGCTGAGAGGATCAAGAATTCATTACCATCTTCAGGTATATATAGTGAGTTCAAGGCCAGCATAGAGTACATAAACCTTGTTTAAGAAAAGAAAATTAAATTCAATAGGCTACAAATAGGCCATTTTACCAAATTTCATTTGTTTGAGCAATTAAAGACCTAGAGAAATGAAACACATTCATAAGCTACGGTTTTGTTTCTGTTGTGGTTTTGGTTTTGATATTCAAACTTCTTCAAAAATAATTGTCAAAAAAATAAGTGGTCAGGTTGTATTGCAAATGTTTTAGTTAAGGTTGAGCATCCCACAAATCGGCACTTCTCAGCATTTTGACCAGTAGATTTCTATAATAACCTTCATTTACTGCTAAAAAGAAATTTCTTTGCTGAGGGATGAGGGCTGCCTGATGGGTAGATTTGAGAGGTGGTATAGCAAGAAAATATGATAGATCTGTTTTTAGTCCCTTTTGAGAATTTTCTACACTGATTTCCATAATGACTGCACCAGTTTGAAATCCCAGCAACAGTGAAGAAGGGTGTATTGTGAGATTTATACATATTATGGAAATAAACCTAATGGCAACATTATAACAAATGGAGAATGTAAAAAGGAAAGGAGAAAGTTATACAAATGAATCTCTGACAAACTATGATAAATGCTGTGAGGGATACACTAGGCTTTTAGGGACTGGATCATTTATCACTTGACAGCATGAGGTAAGAATCCAGGACTACATGTGTCCTTATTACATGCTGGAGAATCTTTTGACTATATGCCCAGGAGTGGTATAGCTGGGTCCACAGGTAGTACTGTGTCCAACTTTCTGAGGAACTGCCAAACTGATTTCCAGAGTGGTTGTACCAGCTTGCAATCCCACCAGCAATGGAGGAGTGTTCCTCTTTCTCCAAATCCTCACCAGTATCTGCTATCATCTGAGTTTTTGATCTTAGCCATTCTGACTGGTGTAAGGTGAAATCTCAGGGTCATTCTGATTCGCATTTCCCTGATGAGTAAGGATGTTGAACATTTCTTTAGGTGCTTCTCAGCCATTCCATATTCCTCAGTTGAAAATTCTTTGTTTAGCTCTGTACCCCATTTTTAATAGCATTATTTGGTTCTCTGGAGTCTAACTTCTTGAGTTCCACTATGTTCATAGCAGCCTTTTTTATAATAGCCAGGAGCTAGAAAGAACCCAGATGTCCTTCAACAGAGGAATGGATACAGAACATGTGGTACATTTACACAATGGAGTACTACTCAGTTATTAAAAATTATGAATTCATGAAATTCTTAGGCAAATGGATAGAACTAGAAAATATCATCCTGAGTGAGGTAACCCAATCACAAAAGAAAACATATGGTATACACTCACTGATAAGTGAATACTAGCTCAACAGCTCCAAATAACCAGGACATAATTCACAGACCACATGAAGTTCAATAAGAAGGAAGACCAAAGTGTGGGTGCTTTGGTCCTTCTTAGAAGGAGAACAAAAAACTCACAGGAGCAAACATGGATATAAAGTGTAGAGCAGAGACTAAGGCCACCCAGAGACTGTCCCACCTAGGGATTCATCCCACATACAGTTACCAAACCATGACACTATTGTGGAAGCCAAGAAGTGCATCCTGAAAGGAGTCTGATATGGCTGTCTTCTGAGAGGCCTTGCCAGAGCCTTACAAACACAGAGACAGATATTTGCACCCAACCATTGGACTAAGTGTGGGGTCCCCAATAGAGGAGTTAGAGAAAGAACTGAAGGAATTGAAGGGGTTTGCAACCCCATAGGAAGAACAACAATATCAACCCACCAGATCCCCCAGAACTCCCAGGGAATAAGCCATCAACAAAGGAGTACATGTGGCTCCAGCTGCATATGTAGCAGAGGATGGCCTTGTCATACATCAATGGGAGGAGAGATCCTTGGTCCTATGAAGGCTTGATAGATGCCCCACAGTAGGATAATCGAGGGTGGGGAGGTGGGAGTGGGTGGGTGGGTAGAGGAACACCCTCATAGAAGTAGAGGGAGGAAGGATGCAATAGGATGTTTCCGGAAGGGAGGGAAACCGGGGAAAGGGGATAACATTTGAAATGTAAATAAAGAAAATATTCAATAAAAAAGGGGGGATGGAGCAGTTGTGAAGAAGTGCTACATTTGGGGAGCCTGGAGAATCTTCTCATTTCTCAGTGATGAGTGGGCAATACAGATTCAAGGAGAGCAAACGGGATGCTATTGCACAGCACAGGGACAAAACTATGGAGCTGTGTACTGCAGTGGATGGGAGGATGAGGTAGGCTGACAGTAGACACATTTAAAATGATAAAAAACAGATGGATAAAAAGTTACAAGGGAAGTCCTGATGTTTCTTTTCTACTCTAGGTGTCATGCACAACTCCTGTAGTGACACTTAAATTTCCCATCACAAACAAAAGAAATAATGTTCAGATAACAATGTAAATTATTTATATAAATATTCCTGGCTCCAAATGTGGTCATGACTTAAGATATAGAACATGTTATAATGATTTCTTCTAATTTAGGTATCAAATTAATAGCCAGTAGATATTATAGACATTTAAGTTCCTTCCCCTTCATTTGAACCCTGGGCTTTTGTGTTCCTGCAGGCTACCATTTATGACAACAGTGAGCTGCAGGATTTTAAATATAGATGGCCATTAGTACACAACCATGACATTTTCTCACAGTTTGCTACCATTGATTTTTAATAACACATTAAACCCCCTGTTGCATTCATTTGCACAAATACAACATTTGCAACTTCTAAGAAGTGTAACTTGCTATATAGTTATTGCTCCAGCCCCTGCCATCTAAAATACCTTAAATTTTCACAAAGCAGATTGGGATTATTAATCATGATTTACTTGGAATGTACTTTTTAGGGTTTAAAAACAAAACTACTGGCAATCTCTTAAATAGTACAACTAGCCTCATAGTTTTAATGTGATCCCTCTGTTGATTTCTGCTGGTTGTTCTAAACATTAATTTGAGTATAATCTGCTATTTTTCTGAGAGCATAGACACAATTGGTCAGTCTCCAAATTATACAAAATCTACATGTGCATATGCACAAACACACACACATACACACACACACACACACACACACACACAGACACGCACAAAGATTTTTGTTAAATGTCTTATGGTTTTTGTAAGGTTTTCCTGAGCATTAATACAGAGTATCATAGTTTAGCAGTATGTCTGCAGGTAATCTTAATTTACCACGTTATCCTAAATATGTGGTTTTCTGGGTGTTCAATAACCATACTTGGAAGCCTAAACTGATGTAATCAGAAGGATTAAAGGGGATTAAAATATTTCCCCCCTTGTCTTCCAAAGTCCAATAGGTCTCAGAAAAATGTGGGATACTTAAACTCTTCTGAGGTTACCTGTTCTTTTGTTCAGGAAGGTCATGGACATTCCACTGGATAAACTATGAGCAATGTCTGATCTACAAAGAAAAGAGCCAACACACACAGAGAAGAATGTTCTCAATGCTTCTAAAACAAAGCCACACCAAGCAAATCATTTGACTTAGCCTCACAGGTATGGAACCACTAGTGAGAGAGAGAGAGAGAGAGAGAGA